>NW_016933127.1:594-3492 GCF_001483705.2 Eufriesea mexicana
ATACATCCATACATCCATACATCCATACATCCACCATCCATATATACATAAATCCATTCATTCGTACTTCCATTCACCGATACATCCATCCATCCATACATCCATACAAACACCCATACATATATCCATGCATACAACCATACATACATCCATACTTACATCCATGCATACATCCATACATGAAACCATACAAACATCCATACATACATTCGAACATCCATCCATGCACCCATCCATTCACCCCCCACTCATCCATACATCCATGTATTCGTACAACCATTCATTCCTACATCCATACATCCATACATACATCCATACATACATAACTCAAATACATCCATACATTCAAACATACATACGTACATATATCCATTCATTCATACATCCATCCATCCATACATCCATCCATCCATACATCCATCCATCCATACATCCATCCATCCATAGATCCACCCATCCATTCATCCATCCATCCATACATCCTTCCATCCATACATCCATCCATCCATACATCCATCTATCCATACATCCATACGTATATACATCCATACAAACATACATCCGTAGTTCCGTCCATCCATACATCTATCCACCTATACATCCACCTATCGATACTGCCATCCATCCATGCATCCATCCATCCATGCATCCATCCATCCATACATCCATCCACCAATCCATCAATCCATCATAACATCCATACATATATCGATACATACATCCATCCATCCTTACACCCATACATATAAAAATCCATACATCCATACATCCGTACATTCGTCCATCCGTACCTCAATCCATGCACAGTTTCGCCTATCCATAAACACATCCATCCATGTATACACCCATACGTATATCCATACTTCCATACATCCTTCCAACAAAGCATCCACCCTTCCAAACATTCAACGATCCATACGTCCTTCCATACATACTTCCATCTACTAATCCATCCATCTATCCATTCATCCATAAAGCCATCCATCCATACATCAATCCATCCATAAATCCATCCTACCGTACATCCATCCATCTGTACATCAATCCAAAAACCCATTCATCCATCCATCCATACAACCATACATACACCAATACATACACCCATTCATGCACCCATACATTCAACCAAACATACATCCATACATACATCCTTACATACATCCATACATACATCCATACATACATCAACCCACAAGTCCATCAATCCATCATTACATTCATACATACACCATACATACATCCATCCATACATACATCCATACATCCATACATCCATCCATCCATACATCCACCAATCCATACATCGATCGATCCATACATCCGTCCATCCATACATCAACCCATCAATCCATACAACCATTCATACATCAATACATACACCCATACATACACCCATACATTCAATATATATATATCCATACATACATCCTTACATACATCTATACATACATCCATTCATACATCCATACAAACACCCATACATATATCCATGCATACAACCATATATACATCCGTACTTAGATACATGCATTCATCCAAACATACAACCATACAAACAACCATACATACATCCATACATTCATCCATTCATACATCCATCCATCCACAAATTCATCCACACAACCATCCACCCATCCACGCATCCGTTCATCCACCCATCCATTCATTGATTCTTCCGTCCATCCACCCAACCATTCATCCACACACACATCCATAGGTCCATACATCCATACTTCCATACATCCATCCATCCGTACATCCGTCCAACCATACATCCATACATTCATACATCCATACATCCATAAGTCCATCAATCCATACATCCATCCATCCATACACCCATGCGTCCATACATCCATACATCCATACATATATACATCCATGCATCCATACATCCGTACATCCCTCCATTCATTCCTCAATCCATCCATACATACATCCATACATATATGCATCCACACATAAATACATCCATACATCCATACATATATGCATCCCTACATCCATACAACCGTACATCCGTCCATCCATACATGAATCCATCCATACATCCATCCATCCATACAACCATACATACATACATGCATCCATCCACACCGCAATCCACCCATACATCCATCCACCCATCCATACATACATCCATACATCCGTACATATATCCTTCCATACATACATCCATACATCCATACATACATCAATACACACATGCATACATACCCCCATACGTTCATCCATACATACATACATCCACCAATCCATCAATTCGTCATTACATCCATGCATACATCAGCACATACATCCATACATTCATTCATCCATACATATTTAGATCCATACATCCATACATCCGTAAAACCATACAACCATACATCCATACATCCATACATCCACCATCCATATATCCATAAATCCATCCATTCGTACGACCATCCATCGATACCTCCATCCATCCATACATCCATACACATACATATCCATACATCCATACATCCGTACATAAGTCCATCCATACGTCCACCTTTCTCCACATCCATCCATCCATACATCCACCCATCCAAACGTCCATCGAACCATTAATCCATCGATCGATACAAGCACCAATCAATACATTCATCGATCCATACATCTATCCATCCATACATCCATACATACATCCTTCCATTCGTCCATACATACATATACACATAAACCCATTCAATCATCCAAACATACATCCATCCATACATCCATCCATACATCCATACACCCACACACCCATGCATCAATAATTCCATCCTCCCATACACTCATCCATCCATACATCCATCCATCCATACATCCACACATATAAACATCCATACATACATACATCCGTAGATCCGTCCATACATACATCTATCCATCCATACATCCACCTAT
>NW_016933128.1:0-243 GCF_001483705.2 Eufriesea mexicana
CCTTAGTCGGAGCTACGCTGCGTATGGATATGTTAGGTTTGCTTATGTTATGAGTGGTTATGCGGTGAATTTCTGCGCTGTATATTGCTCCACTATACTCTGCTCGCCTCTGGAGATGCCAGCGATGGCGGTCGTGACTCAGTAGGTTAAGATAGGTTACGTACAGTTAGGTTAAGTTAGGTTAGGTTCGGTTGGAATGTTTCTAACCTTTGCGCTATACGCTGCTATACGGTGGATATCTGC
>NW_016933129.1:0-537 GCF_001483705.2 Eufriesea mexicana
TTGTGTTAGGATATGTTGCCTTAGGCTGGTATAGCTATGACTTTTGTGCAACGCACTGCAATTTTACGGTCTCCTAAGCCCTATTGTGCGCTATTACACTCTGCTTGTCTCCGGGGAATCCAGCAATAGCGGTCGTGGCACGTTTGCTTGTGTTAGGATACGTTCGGTTGTGTTAGGTTAGGTTTGGCTAG
The DNA here is from genome assembly GCF_001483705.2 of Eufriesea mexicana. Lineage (NCBI taxonomy): Eukaryota > Metazoa > Arthropoda > Insecta > Hymenoptera > Apidae > Eufriesea > Eufriesea mexicana. Next base: position 192 of record NW_016933129.1, read on the forward strand.
GACAAGGTTGCTTCGACGTTTGTTCTATATACTGCTCCTCGCTGAATTTCTGCGCTCCACAGTGCTCTAGTATGTTCTGCTTAGCAATGGAGAGGCCAGCAGTATTGGTCTCGGCACGGTAGCTTGTGTTACGTTGCGTTTGGTTATGTTGCCTTTAGTAATGTTAGGATATGGTAGCTCGGACTCTTGTGCTATACACTGCTGTTCGGTCAATACATGCACCCTGCATTGCTCAACAAGCATCTGCTTGTCTCTGGAGAGGCCAGCAATAGCAGTCGTGTCTCGTTTGTTTGAGTTAGGTTACGTGTGGTTAGGTTAGGTTGGGCTAAGTTTGGTTAGGATGGCT
>NW_016933130.1:0-2594 GCF_001483705.2 Eufriesea mexicana
TTGGATTTTCCAGCCAGATTCTTTAGCATTGCAATGGCTATAGCGCGCCAGAAGAATCTTTCCGCCTTATTTAGGCAAGAACGTTAGCTCACCCAGATATTAGTCGATAATGTTAATAAAATTATATTTTCCAGGCCGATACTATAGCACTGCAATGGCTATAGCAAGCCAATGGAATTTTTCCTAAAAAAAAACTTTCCTGCTTATTTATGCAAGAAAGTAGCTCAGTACGATATTTGTCGAAGATGTCAATAAAATTGAATTTTCCAGCCAGAACCTATAGCATTGCATGGCAATAGCACACCAATAGAATTCTTCCTCCTTGTTTATGCAGGAAAGTTAGCTCACCACGATATTAGAAGAAAATGTTAATAAAATTGGATTTTCCAGCCAGATACTATAGCACTGCAATGGCTATAGCACGCGAATAGAATCTGTCCTCCTTATTTGTGCAAGAAAGTTGGCTCGCCACGATATTAGGAGAAAATGTAAATAATACTTTTATTTCCAGCCTGATTCTATAGCATTGCAATGGCTATAGCACGCCAGTAGAATCTTTCCTCCTTCTTTATGCAAGAAAGTTAGTTCACAACGATATTAGTCGAAGCTGTCAATATAATTACATTTTCCAGCCATATACCATAGCACTGCAGCGGCTATAGCACGTCAACGAAATTTTTCCTCCTTATTAATGCAAAAAGTTAGCTCACTACGATATTGGAAGAAAATGTCAATAAAATAATATTTTCCACCCAGATTCTATATCACTGCAGTGGCTATAGCACGCCAATAGAATCTGTCCTCCTTATTTATGCAAGAATGTTAGCTCACCCCGATATTAGTTGAAAATGCCAATAAAATTGAATTTTCCAGCCAGAATCCAGGCAGAATCTGTAGCATTGCAATGCCCATATGACGCCAAAGCAATCTTTCCTGCTTATTTATGCAAGAAAGTAGCTCAGTACGATATTTGTCGAAGATGTCAAAAAATTTAATTTTCCAGCCAGATTCTATAGCACTGCAACGGGTATAGCACGCAAATGGAATCTTTCCTCCTTATTTATGCAAAAAAGTTATCTCACCACGATACTAGAAGAAAATGTATATAAAATTGGATTCTCAATCCAGATTATATAACATTGAAATGGCTATAGGACGCCAATAGTATCTTTCCTCCTTATTTATGCAAGAAAGTTAGCTCGCGCCGATATTAGTCGAAACTGTGGATATAATAATAGTTTCCAGCCAGTAAGTATAGCACTGCATCGGCTATAGCACGCCAACGTAATTTTGCCTCCTTATTTATGCAAGAAAGTTTGCTCACACCGATATTAGTCGAAACTGTCAATATAATTATATCTTCCTGCCGGATTCTATAGCACTGCAACGGGTATAGCACGCAAATGGAAGCTTTCGTCCTTATTTATGCAAAAAAGTTATCTCACCACGATACTCGAAGAAAATGTTAATAAAATTGGATTTTCCATCCAGATGATACATCATTGAAATGGCTATAGGACGGCAATAGGATCTTTCCTCCTTATTTAGGCAAGAACGCTAGCTCACCCCGATATTGGTCGAAAATGTTAATAAAATTATATTTTCCAGCCATATACTATAGCACTGCAATGGCTATAGCTAGCCAATGGAATTTTTCCTCCTTATTTATGCAGGTAATTTATCTCACCACGACATTAGTCGAAAATGTGATTGAAATTGTATCTCCCAGACTGATTCTATAGCATTGCTACGCCTATAGCACTCCAATAGAATCTGTCCTGCTTATACATGCAAGAAAGCAAGATCACCACGATATTATTCGAAAATGTCAATAAAATTGAGTCTTCGTGCCAGATTCTATGGCATTGCAATGGCTACGGCACGCTAGTAGAATCTTTCCACCTTATTTATGCAAGAAAGTTAGCTCGCAACGATATTATTCGAAAATATCAATAAACTTCAATTTTCCGGCCAGGTTCAGTAGTCTTGCAATGGCTATAGCACGCCAATAGTATCTTGCGTCCTTATTTGTGCAGGAAAGTCAGCTCACCACTATATTAGTCGAAAATGTCAATAAAAACGAATTTTCCATCCAGATTCTATAAGAACTTTCCAGGCAGATACTATTGCACTGCAACGGGTGTAGCACGCAAATGGAATCTTTCTTCCTTATTCGTGCAACGAAGATAGCGTACCACGATATTAGTCGGAAATGTCTATAACATCTAATTTTCCTGCAAGATTCTATACCATTGCAATGGCCATTGAACGCCAATAGAATCTTTCCTCCTTATTTAAGTAAGAAAGCTAGCTCACCGCTACCTTAGACGACATTGTCAATACAATATAATTTTCCATGCAGATTCTATTGCATTGCAATGACTATAGCATGCCTATTGAATCTTCCCTAATGGTTTATGTAAGAAAGTAGCTCAGTACGATATTAGCCGAAAATGATAATAAAATTTTATTTTCCCGCAATATTCTACTGCAGTGGCTATAGCACGCCAAAAGAATCTATCCTCCTTATATATGCAAGGAGGTTAGCTCATGACGATATTAGCCGAAAATGTCAATAAAATTGAATTTTCAAG
>NW_016933131.1:0-335 GCF_001483705.2 Eufriesea mexicana
CCGCGCGTTATGTTTCGTCAGGTTACGTTGTGTTTGGGTGGGTTAGAGTAAGTTTGGTTAGGGCAGCTTTAACTACAGTGCAGTTCACTGCTATTCGGTGTGTTTCTGCGCACCACTGCCCTCTAGTATGCCCTATTTTGCTCTAGAGAGTACTGAAATAGAGGACTCGGCACGTTAGACTGAAATACACTATGCTCCGATATGTTGTGTTGGTTTGGGTAGCTATGACTTTTCTGATATACACTGCGATCCTATGGATTTCTGCGTTGTACTCTCCACTAATGAGATCTGCTTGGCACCGGGGAGGCAACAAATAGTGCTCGCAGCACGTTACG
>NW_016933132.1:0-339 GCF_001483705.2 Eufriesea mexicana
CAGGTCTGGTTAGGTCAGTTCAGGTCAAGTCATGTCAGGTCAGGTCAGGTCAGATCAGTCTGGTCAGGTGAGGTCATGCCTGGTCATGTCAAGTCTGGTAAGGTCAGGCCAGGCCAGATCATGTCTGGTCAGGTCAGTTCAGGCGAGGCCAGCTCGTATGAGTTCAGGTCAGGTCAGGTTAGTAAGGTCAAGACAGGTCAGTCAGGACAGGCCAGGTCAGGTAAGGCTGGTTAAAGTCAGGACAGTTCAGGTCAGGTCAGGTAATCTCAGGTCAGGTAAGGTCAGTTCTTGTCAGTTCAGGCCAGGCCAGGTCAGGCCATGTCAGGTCTGGTCAGGTCA
>NW_016933133.1:0-530 GCF_001483705.2 Eufriesea mexicana
AAGTTAGTTCAGCACGATATTAGTCAAAAAAGTCAGTAAAACTGATTTTTCCAGCCATATTCTACAGGAAAGCAGTGGCTATATCTCGCCAATAGTATCTCTCCTCCTTATTTACGCAAGCAAGTTAACTCACCACAACATTAGTCGAAAATGTCAATAAAATTGTACTTTCCAGCCAGATACGATAGCACTGCGACGGCTATAGCACGCCACTTGAATCTTTCCTACTTATATATGCCAGAAAGTTATCACACCACAATATTAGTCGGGAATGTCAATAAAATTGAATTTTCCAGCCAGATTTTACAGCATTGCAGTGGATATTGCACGCAAAAAGTATGTTTCCTCCTTACATATGCAAGGAATATAGCTCACCACGGTATTAGTCGAAAATGTGAACAAAATTGAACTTTCCAGCCAGATTCCATAGCTTTGCGAAGGCTATTGCTCGCCAATTGAATCTTTCCTCCTTATGTATGCAAGAAAGTTAGCTCACCACAATATTGGTCGGAAATGTCAATAAAATTGAA
>NW_016933133.1:616-1104 GCF_001483705.2 Eufriesea mexicana
CGATATTAGTCGAATATGTCAATAAAATTGAATTTTCCAGCCACATTCTATAGCATTGCAATGGATATAGCACGCCAAAAGTATCTTTCCTCATTTATGCACAAAAGATAGCTCAAAAAGATATTAGTCGAAAATGTCAAAGAAATTAAGTTTTCCAACCAGATTCTATAGCATTGCAATGGCAATAGCACGCCAATAGAACCTTTCCTCCGTATCTATGCAAGAAAGATAGCTCACCACGATAATTGTCGAAAATGTCAATAAAATTGATTCTTCCAGGCACATAATATATCATTGCAATGGCTACAGCACTCAAAAAGCATCTTTCCCCCTTACGCACGCAATTAAGATAGCTCACCACGACATTAGTCGAAAATGTCAACAAAATTGAACTTTCCAGCCGGATTCTATAGCATTGCGACGGCTACAACACGCCAATTGAATCTTTCCTCCTTATTTATGCAATAAAGTTAGCTCACCACGATATT
>NW_016933133.1:1366-1742 GCF_001483705.2 Eufriesea mexicana
AACTCACCACAACATTAGTCGAAAATGTCAATAAAATTGAACTTTCCAGCCAGATACGATAGCATTGCGACGGCTATAGCACGCCACTTGAATCTTTCCTCCTTATATATGCCAGAAAGTTACCACATCACAATATTAGTCGGGAATGTCAATAAAATTGAATTTTCCAGCCAGACTTTAGAGCATTGCAATGTATATTGCACGCAAAAAGCATGTTTCCTCCTTACATATGCAAGGAAGATAGCTCACCACGGTATTAGTCGAAAATGTGAACAAAATTGAACTTTCCAGCCAGATTCCATAGCATTGCGAAGGCTATTGCTCGCCAATTGAATCTTTCCTCCTTATTTATGCAAGAAAGTTAGCTCACCACAAT
>NW_016933134.1:0-1068 GCF_001483705.2 Eufriesea mexicana
GACAGCAACAGTGGTCTCTGCGCATTTCGTTTTGTCACCATACGTTCGTTTATGTTGGGTTATGCTTTGTTTGGTTGAGCTCTGTTGGTTTGGGTTAGGCATACGTAGCTTCGGCTCTTCTGATATACACTGCGATTCTATGGACTTCTGCGTCTTGCGCCCCACTAATGAGCCCTGCTTGGCTCTGTGGAGACCAGCAATAGTGGTCGCGGCACGTTACGTTGAGCTAGGCTACGTTTGGGTAAGTTACGGTTGGTTTTGTTAGGAGAGGTTAGGTTTGACTTTAGTGCTATAGTCTGCTATTCGGAGGACTTCGACGCTCTGCTGTGCTCTGGTATGTCATGCTTGGATCTGGGGTTTGGGGGGCAGCAGTAGCGGTTTCGTTACGTTAGGTTGTGTTAGTATATGTTTGGCTATGTTTTCTTGGTTTGGGTTAGGTTTGGGCAGCTTTGACTTTTCAAACATACCCTGCGTTTCTATGGATTTCTGCGTTCCACTCTCACCAATATTGTGTTCTGCGTGGCTTTGTGGAGGCCAGCACTATTGGTCCCGGCACGTAATGTTGAGCTAGGCCACGTTTGGTTAGTACAGGTACGTCCAGGTAAAGCTTGGTTATCTTTGACGTTCTTGCTGTACACTGCAATGCGGCGGATTCCTGCGCTACTGCAGCAGCTGTCACGGCGCTTTTGGCTGAGAAGTGTTACGTTCGGTTACGCTACGCTTTGTTAGGACAGGATAGAGTGGCTTTGACCATTATGCTATACACACATACTCGATGGATATCTACACACTGTTCTACCTTAACATTTTCTGTTTGGCTCTGGTAAAGGCAGCAATAGTTGCATTGGCACGTTATGCTGAAATAGGCTACGTTAGGTTTGGTTAGGTTTGGTCAGGTTAGCTTAAGATATCCTCGAATTTTGTGCTTCATACTGCAGCGCCGCTCATATTTGTGATCTACTCTGCTCTAGTATAGACCGTTTGGCTCTGGGGATGCCAGCAATTGTTATGTGAGTCGGTTAGGTGAAGCTAGATTTCGTTTGGTTATGCTATGTTTGGTTATGTTAA
>NW_016933135.1:0-574 GCF_001483705.2 Eufriesea mexicana
CTATTCATCAAGCTATAAAAGGTAACGTATTTTGAATAGACCTTTTCTCTGTCAAGTAGGTGGATGTACTTACCATTGGATTGAAGGCGTTAGGCGATCTATTCACCAAGCTATAACACATTATAGATATTGAATAGACCTATTCTCTTGCAAGGAGATGGCTGTACTTGCCTTTGGATTGGAGGCGATAGGCGATCTACTCACAAAGCTATAAGAGGTTATAGATTTTGAATGGGCGTATTCATTATAGATTTTGAATAGGCCTGTTCTCTGGCACGTAGGTGGATGTACTTGCCATTGGATTGATGGCGTTATGCCATCTATTCACCAAGCTATAACAGATTATAGATCTTGAATAATCCTATTCTCTGGCAAGTAGATGGCTGTCCTTGCCATGGGTTGAAGACGCTAGGCGACCTATTGACCAAGCTATAACAGATTATAGATTTTGAATAGGCGTATTCTCTGGCAAGTAGATGTATGTACTTGCCATTGGATTGAAGGCGTTAGTCGATCTATTCACCATGCTAGAACAGATTATAGATTTTGAATAGACTAATTCCCGGGCAAGTAC
>NW_016933136.1:0-854 GCF_001483705.2 Eufriesea mexicana
GTACACTGCTATGCGGTGGATGCCCGCGGTCTACATTGCACTACTATACTCTGCTCGACTCAGTGGATTGGAACAATAGCGGTTGCGACACGTTGGGTTTAGTTAGGTTACGTTTGCTAGAGTTGGGTTTGTTTAAGTTTGATCAGCGTAACTTTGACTATCGCGCTATACACTGCTATTCGGTGGATGCCTTTGATCTACTGTGCTCTACTCCGTTCAGCTTGGATATGTGGAGGTCTTGAGCAATGGCCGCGCCACGATATGTTGAGTTATGCTGCGTTTGGTTAGGTTAGGTTAGGTCAGGTTTGGGTAGGTCACTTCGACTTTTGTGCTATACAATGCTATTAGGTGGATTTCTGCACCCTAATGTGCCCTAATATGCTTTGCTTGGCTCCATGGAGGCCATCAATGGAGCTCGCGGCACCTTATGCTGCGTAAGACTACGTTCGATTAGGTTGGGTTGGGTGATGTAAGGTTAGGTTACCTTCAACGTCTGTGCTATGTACAGCAATGCGTTGGTTCTCTCCTTTTTACGGTACTCTAATATGTTCTGCTTGGCACTGTTGTGTCCAGCAATGTTTGTCTCATCACGATATGTTGAGTTACACTACTTTTAGATAGGACAGGATATGACAGGTTAGGAAGGGATATCTTACTCTTTTGTGCTTTGCACGGCAGTACTGTTGATTTCTGCGCTCTACTGTGCTCCAGTATATCCTGCTTGGATCAGGGGAGGCCAGCAATAGTGGTCTCGGCACATTAACTGTTACGTTTGGTTATATTACGTTTGTTGAGGTTGGAATACGTTAGCTTGGACCTTTGTGCTATACATTGCTGTCCGCGGATGCCTGCGC
>NW_016933137.1:0-2045 GCF_001483705.2 Eufriesea mexicana
CTCGGCACGCTATGTTGGGTTATGCTACGTTTGGTTTGGTCTGGTTAGGTCTGGTTACGTTAGTTTGTGTTCGATTTTTCTGCTAAACACTGCTATTCCATGGACTTCTGCGCAGTACTGTCCTCTACTATTCTCTGCTTCGCGCTGCGGAGGCCAGCAATTTTTGTCTCGGCGCGATAGGTTGAGTTATGCTACGTTTGGTTAGGATTGGATTTTTTCGACTTTTCTGCGGTACACTGCCATTCTACGGATTTCTGCGCTCTACTGTCCTCCTATATGTCTGCCTGACTCTGTGGAGGCCAGCAATTGTGCACGTTATGTTGAGTTAGATCACGTATGGTTATGTTAGGTGAGATTGATAGCCTAAACCAATGTAACCATGTCAAACGTAGCCTGCTCAACATAACGTGGGTACGCCGTCATTGCTGGCCTACCCAGGGACAAGCAGAATGTAGTAGAGCAACGTGAAGCGCGGGAATCCAGCGAGTAGCAGTATACAGCACAAAAGTCGGAGCTTTCCTATCCTACTCTAACCAAACGTAACATAGGCAAAGGTAACATATCTGAATCGAAAGTGACGAGACCAACATCTCTGTTCTCCCCAGAGCCAAGCAGAACAAGTTAGAGGACGGCAGAGCACAAGAATACACCGAATGTCAGTGTACAGTTCAAAGGTCATTGCTATCCTGTCTTATCATAGTCAAACGTAACATAACCGAATGTAACCTAACTAAACCCAATGTGCCGAGACCATTTTTGCTGGCCTCAACATAGCCACACAGAACATGCTATAGGATAGTAGAGCGTATAAGTCCATGAAATCTCAGCGAATAGCAGAAAAGTCAAAGCTATACAAGCCTAACCCAAACTAACGTAACCCAACCGAACGTAACGAAACTCAAGTCAACGTGCCTCGGCCACCATTTCTGTCATCCACAGAGCAAAGCAGAGTATATCAGAGCACGGTAGATCACAGAAATACACCGAATATCAGTGTATAGCACAAGAGTGAAAGCTATCCCATCCTAACCTTATCTAAAGTAACATAACCATACGCAACTTAAGTCATCCTAACGTGCTGGGTTCACTACTGCTGCCATGCACAGAGCCAAGCAGGGTACGCTAGAGCAGAGTAGATTGCAGAAGTCCGCCTGAAAGTAGTGCATAGCGCAAGAGTCAAAGCTACTCTGCCTAAACCTAATCAAACGCAGCATAGCCAAACGTAACATAACTTGGCCTATCGTGCCGCGGCCACTACTGCTGGACTAAATATACTATGTAAGGATAGGACAGCTTTGACTTCTTTGACACACGCTGCTATTAGGAGCATTGCAGCGCTCTACCCTCAGCTAGGGTGTTCCGCTTGGATATGATTATGCTTGGAGTTGCGGCCTCAGCACTTTATGGTGAGATAGGCTACTTTAGGTTAGGATGGGTTAGGTCAAGGTATGTTAGTGTACCTTCGACTTTTGCGTTATATGGCGCAATGCGGTGAATTCCTGCGCTCCACTGTGCTCTAATATCTTCTGCTTTGCTCTTGCGAGGCCAGCATTTGTGGTCTCGGCTCGGTAGGTATAATTCGGATACGTTTTGTTTGGTTAGGTTATGTTACGTTCGTCTAAGATAGCATAGACTTTCCCGGTGGACACTGTTATTCGGTATATTTCCGCGCTCCACCGTGCTGTACAACATTCTGCTTGGCCACGGGAGGCCAGCAATAGTGATCCCGTCACATTAGGCAGAGTTATGCTACGTTTGGTTAGTTTAGGATATGATAGCTGCGAGTTTTGTGCTACGCACTACAGTTTTGTGGATTTCTGCGCTCTACTGTCGTGTAATATTTTCTACTTGGCTCTGGGGAGCCCAGCAACAGATGTCTCGGCACGTTACATTTAGTCAGGCTTCGTTCGGTTATGCTGCTGTTCGTCAGGTTAGGGAAGGGAAGTTTTACCTGTTGTGTTAAACACCTATATTCTGTGGACTCCTACGCTCTACTGTGCTCTAGTATGCCTTGCTTGACTCTGGGGAGGCCAGCAATAGTGTTC
>NW_016933138.1:0-874 GCF_001483705.2 Eufriesea mexicana
ATTTTATTAACATTTTCTTACAATATCTCGGTGAGCTATCATTCTTGCATAAATAAGGAAGACAGAATCTATTGGCGTGCTATAGCCATTGCAGTGCTATAGTATCTGACTGGAAAATATAATTTTATTAACATTTTCGACTAATATCGGGGTGAGCTAACTTTCTTGCCCAAATACGGAGGAAAGATTCTTTTGGCATGCTATAGCCATTGCAATGCTAAAGGATCCGGCTGGAAAATCCAATTTTATAAAGATTTTCTTCTAATATCGTGGTGAAATGACTTTGTTGCCTAAATAAGGAGGAAAGATGCTATTGGCGTGCTACTGCCACCGCAATGCTATAGAATCTTGCTGGAAAATAAAAATTTTATTGACATTTTCGACTAATATTGTGGAGAGCTAAGCTTCTTGCATAAATAAGGGGGAAATATTCCATTGGCGTACTATGGCCATTGTCAGTGATCAGTGGAACAAAATCTGGCTGGAAAATTCAATTTTCTTGACATTTTCGAATAATATCGCGGTGAGCAAACTTTCTTGCATAAATAAGGAGGAAAGAAACTATAGGCGTGCTATAGCCATTGGTATAGAATGGTATAGAATCTGGTTGTAAAATAAAAATGTTATTAACATTTTCTTATAATATCGTGGCGAGCTAACTTTCTTGTATAAATAAGGAGGAAAGAAACTATAGGCGTGCTATAGCCATTGGTATAGAATGGTATAGAATCTGGTTGTAAAATAAAAATGTTATTAACATTTTCTTATAATATCGTGGCGAGCTAACTTTCTTGTATAAATAAGGAGGAAGGATTCTATTAGCATACTTTAGCCATTGCAATGCAATAGAATCTGGCAGGAAGATTCAATTTTA
>NW_016933139.1:0-244 GCF_001483705.2 Eufriesea mexicana
CCTTGGCTTTTCTGCAATACTCCTCCATTCTATGGACACCTGCGCCCTACTCTCCTCTGGTATATTCTGCTTGGCACTGGGCATTCCAGCAATAGTGTTCTCGGCGCGTTCGGTTGTGTTATGGTACGTGTGATTATATCATGTTTGGATATGTTAGGGAAGGTTAGCTTTGACTCTTTAGCTAAGAGCTGCAATTCGGTGTATTTCTGCGGTTTACATTGCTCTACTATACTCTGCTTGTATC
>NW_016933140.1:0-10605 GCF_001483705.2 Eufriesea mexicana
AGACAAATGGAGCCTAATTTGTTGTATACTATTGCTCCATATTTTTTGAAATTTACATCATAGTCATGGTCAGTTATCGTCGCTACTGAAAGTAAATTGGAATACAGTTCTCGTACGTGCAATACATTCTTCAATTTCACATTATTAATTCGAGAAGCTTGTTTGACAGTGAAATTTCTGACTCCGTTCGAAGTTATCATCCTTCCATCGCTGTCTGCCATACTAATTTTACGTTCCTCTTCAACATAATTGATATAATTAATTCTTTATTAGTCATATGGCTTGCAGATCCGGAATCCAACAGCCATATAAGATAACCCTTATCCCCACGTTCGTTTATTCCATTTCCATTTGTCTCACTTACATCGTGTAACTTGTCTCTCTTTGGAAATTCACTTATTCTCATTACTGCCTCTCCACGCATGCTTAAGGAGGAATCCTTTCACGAGGTTGTCTCATATTTCCTCCGCGACAACCACCATAAATGTTTCCTCCTGGCCATCTTCTCAATGGCGTTCCGTTCTCCTTACGTCCGCGCCAATTTGCTCCTATGTGATTGAATCCCTGACAGCCGAAACACTATTTGATTGGATTACAATCAGACGCCATGTGTCTTTTGATCCCGCAGTTGTAGCAATTACCGTCTGTTCTATTTCTCTCTTTCACTTTCCTCACTGTATCTTCCTCTCCATTAATTTTTCCTTCTTACCTCCTTGCTCTTCCAATTTCTTCCTGTTTTAATGCGAGTCTCATATTACTGACAGTTATATTCCTCTGCGATTCCAGTACCCCCACGTTTGGTTCATACTTGGGTCGATGTCCTCGTAATACATACATTTTAAGCTCATAGTCTTCAACATTCCTTCCCAGTTGTACACATTGGTTTTTTAAAGCTACTGCTCTGTCCATGAAAGTTTCAACGGCCCATCCTTTCAACACGTTGGTAGTAGATATCTCATTAAGAGATCCCGCCTTTAATTCTTCCTTGTCCTCAGCCTTTATTGATCACCATAATGTTTCAGGGCCATTTATTCTATTACATCTTAATCATTGTGCCTTACACTTCGTGTTAATAATTGCCCTAGCAGTATGGTTATTGTCATTTCGTTCGTCCCAATTTTTAATTCATCTTCATAGTTTAATACACCCTTGACTTGGTTTGTCAATGGTTTTGCCACAACAACTTCCATCCATAAACGTTTTGATCGTAGAATTCCATCCTTCTTTTCCTTCTATATCAAGTAATATGAATAATCGAGCGGTTAAACATTTGCGATATTCAACGCGTCAGCAACATTCGAAGTTTCTGGAATGTACCTTTAGCATGTTATATATTATAACCAAGCTCTGCTACCAATTGTTTGTGTTGAATGAAATAATAACAATATTTATTTAAACGTTTAATAACGGAGAGCAAGTTACACTTGGATTAGTAAGAATAGACACGCTCTTCACTACGATATAATCCATACACGACTCTCTTGCACACAACGTGTACCTTTGATGGCTGTCCACCAAGCGCTAACTGTTTTTCACGACTCTTGGCCATACTCGTCACACACATATATCCTTCCACATAAATATTCTTCACACATATATCGAACATACTATGAAAACTACCGCCACAATAATAACCTGAATTCATTACACATTGGAATACCACGCGTACATGTTACACTCATCTGAACACATATATACACAAAAATCTATGTAACCACTACCACAACATTGACTGCTCTAGACATGCTCTGGAATATACGTCACAAGTGAACAAATTATGCCATCGCCTATAGTGGTGGTACGAAGGACGTGCTGCATTCTGTTTCGTCACATGTTAATATCTAGAGCGATAATGAGCCAGTCCCTTGTCATCCAAGTATTGCAATAGAGTAAACATCATCAGTGAAAATATTAATACAATGGCTACAGTACTCCATTGGTGGATGTACCAAAGACTGTACTGGGAATTGTGAACATATCCAGCCATAGGAGTACAATGCATTGATTTCACTAGACTTGCTTTGGAATTTCTTTGATTATTCTAGAACTTCTATTGAATTTAAATCTTCAGTGAACAATGCTATCGAACGGACACAGTACTGTGGTGACTGCTGTGCTCAGTACTGTGTTGTCAGTTGCTAACTTCCCGAGGTATAATGCATATGTCCTCCGTCATTCTAGAATTGCCCCAAAATCGAAATCATCATTGAATAGGTTGATCTAACCGCTACAGTGCTCTGTTGGTGTACGTACTGGATACCGTACTTTCTATGGTATATATCTCTAGCTATCCCTGTACCATACATTGATTATTCTAGAACCTCTCTGGTATTTAAATCATTAGTGAACAAATTAGTCCTACTGCTACAGTACCGTGATGATTGCTGTATTTTGTGGTGTGGTGCTATTTGCTAGCATTTCGAGGTATAATGCATCTGTATTTCGTCATTCTAGATTTGCTAGGATATATAAATGATACGTGAACAAATTATTCCAACGGCAACGGTGCTCTGCTTGTGTAGGTACTAAATGATGCACAGCCAATTGTATATACATCTAGACATACCCGTACCATACAGTAATTATTCTTCTATCGCTTTGAAATATAAGTCATCAATGAACAAATTAGTCCAACGGCTACAGTACAGTGATGATGGCTGTATTCAGACCTGCTATGTTAATTGATAATGCTTGGCGATATAATGCATCTGTAGTTCGTCATTCCAGAATTGCTACATAATCTGGGTCACGAGTGAACGTATTAATTCAACAGCTACAGTGCTCTGTCGGCGTATGCACTACATACCTTATAGTCAATTCTAAATATCTCTGGCTATAGCAGTACTATGCGGTGGTTATTCTAGAATTGCTGTGGCACGAACGTCACCAGTGAACAGAGTAATGAAACTGCAACAGTACTGCGGTGATGGCTGAACACAGTACCCTGTTGTCAACCGTTATTTTCTCCATGGATAATGGATACGTCCGTTTTCATTCTAGAATTGAGATAAAATCAAATCATCATTAAACAAATTAATCGAACGGCAGTAATGCCCTGCTTGTGGATTTACTAGGTACCTGAAAGTTAGTACTAAATATCTCTAGCCATAACCGTACTACGCATTGATTACTCTAGACTTGCTTTGGAACTTGCGTCACCAGGGAACAAATTAATCTAACGGCAGCTGTACTCTGATAATGCAACTGATATGCATCAGTTATGGATGGAGATACTTACATTTCCGAGTACGGCGATTGATACGTTCACAAATGGTGCACTATAACTGTCGGATTAATCTGTTGAGTGATGATCTGTATCCTATTGCTGTTTTAGAATGAGTAAGTAGTGACCCACAATCTCCCGAGAAATTTTCAATTGACGAAACAGTACTGTGTACAGCCATCATCACATTGCTGTATCAGCTGGATTAATTTGCTCACTGACGATGTAAATTCCAAAACAGTTCCAGAATAATCAGTGTATGGTACGGTGATAGCAAGAGATATTTACTGTTGTAAGTACAGTTCTTAGTACATCCATCAACAGAGGAGTGTAGCCGTGGGATTGATCAGCTCAATGAATAAGTCATTGGACTGATGTGTTCACTTGTAATGTAAGTTTAACAGTAATTCTGGAATAATCAATGCATAGTACGGTTGTGGCTACAGATATTTACAATTGACGGGAAGGTACTAACTACATCCATCAACGGAGCATTGTAGCCGTTGAATTAACTTGTTCAATGGTGATGTAGATACGATAGCACTTCCAGAATGACAAAAGATAGGTCCGTCACAGTTCGAGATATTAACAATTGATGAAATAGTACCGAGTGGGGTAATCATAAAAATACTTTAGCCATTGGACTAATTAGTACACCGATAATTTAAATTTATCAGCTATTCTGGTAAAATCAGTTCATCTTACGGTTATGGCTAGACATACTTGCAATCGACAGGACGGTTCTCGCTACATCCGCCAATAGAGCACTGCAGCCGTTGGATTAGTCAATTTAGTGATGATTTGAGTGCTATTGCAATCCCGGAATGAAATAGGACCGACCCATTACCTGTTGAGATATTAAAATCTGACGAAACAGTACTGAGTACAGTCATCACCACAGTACTGCCGCCGTTGGTTTAACATTTCCACTGATGATACAAATTCCGCAGTAGTTCTAGAACTATCAATGTATAGTAGGATTATGTCTAGAGATATTTATAAATGTAAGTACCGCTATTAGAACATCCATCAACAGAACTCTGTGGAATTGAATATATCTCCTCACTGATGATGTAAATCCCAAAGCAAGAATAGAATAATCAATGTATGGTACTGTATGGCCAGAGATATTTTTAATTGTACGTACGTTTCTTAGTACATCCATCAACAGAGCACTGTATAAATTAATTTATTTGTTCAATGGTGACTTAAATTCCAAAGTAGTGCCACAATAATCAACGCATACATCAGTTATCGCTAGAGACATTTTCAAGTCCAAGTGCGGCAGTTGTTGCATCCACCAACAGAGGACATCAGTAGTTGAGCTACGTTTTCAGTTGTGACTTAAATTCTACAGTAGTTCTAGAATATTCAATTTATACGTCCGATACGGTTAGAGGTATCTACTATTCACGGTACAGTAGTCGGTACATACACCAATAGAGCAATTTAGCCGTTGGAATAAGCTGCCAGTGATGACGTAAATTCTGCTGCAAATATGGAATGGCAATGATCTGACCCATTACCGCTCGAGACAGTAACAATTGACGAAACAGTGCGCAGTACTGCCGTCATGCCAGTACTTTAAAGGTCGGACTTATTTGTTCACTTATAACTCAAGTTTAACTGCAATTCTAGAATAATCAATGCATTGTAAGTTTATGGCTACAGATATTCACAATCGGCAGTGCGGAACTTATTACATCCATCAACGGAGCACAGAAGACGTTCAGTATACCTGTTCAGTGATGATGTAGATTATATAGTAACTCTAGAATGACAAAAGGCAGATCCGTTATAGTTCGAAAAATTAACAATGGCCATAACGGCAACGAGTACAGCAATCATGACAGTACTGCAGGCGCTGGATTAATCTGTGCAGCGATGATTCAT
The DNA here is from genome assembly GCF_001483705.2 of Eufriesea mexicana. Taxonomy (NCBI): domain Eukaryota; kingdom Metazoa; phylum Arthropoda; class Insecta; order Hymenoptera; family Apidae; genus Eufriesea; species Eufriesea mexicana. The sequence continues at coordinate 5,117 of NW_016933140.1, forward strand.
ATTCAACAGCAGTTCCAGAATAGTCAATGTGTAGATCTGATGTGACCGGATACATTTACTACTCCCAGTACAGTAGATAGTGCATACATCAATGGAATAATCTAGCCGTTGGATTAAGCTGTGAAGTGAGAACTTGAATACTGTTGCCACACTAGAATTACAAAGGACTATTCTATTATTGCTCGGGATATTGACAATTGACGAAACACTGCTGAGTACTGCCATTATCACAATGCCTTTGCCGGTGGACTAATTAGTTCACTCAACATTTAGTTTTAGCAATAACTCGAGAAATCAATGCATGGTACGTTTGTGGCTAAAGATATTTGCAATTGACAGGACGGTTCTCAGTACGTCCATCAACAGAGCACTGTAGACGTTGGATTGATCTGTTCAATGATGACTTATATTCTATATCATTTCTAGAATGACAAAGAACAGCTCCATAGCAGCTCCAGGTATTAACCACTGACAACACTGTACTAACCACAACCATCACCACATTACCTGGTGCGTTGGATTAATCTATTCCCCGATGCTTTAAATTCAACAGTAGCACTAGAGTAATCAAGCTATACGTCAGTTATGGATAGAGATATTTACCATTCCCAAAACAGTAGTTGGTAAATCCACCAATAGAGCAATGTAGCCGTTGGATTAAGACGTTCAGTGATGATGTAAATTGTATTGCAATCCTGCGGTGATAAAGGAATGGTCCGTTATCGCTCGAGACATTAACAACGGACGAAGGAGTACAGAGTACAGACACTATGACATTACTTTAGAGGTTGGACTAACTTGCTCACATATAAGGTATAATCTACAGCAATTCTAAAATAATCAATGCATGTTCTGGTTATGGTTGCGCACATTTGGAGTTGAGAGTACGGTACTTATTACACCCATCAACAGAGCATTGTAGCCGATGAATTAACCGATTCAATGATGACGTAGTCCCTATAGCAATTCTAGAATGACAAAATAGATATCCGTTACAGCTTGAGATATTTACAATTGACGCAACTGTGCTGTGTACAGCTATCTTCACTGGTACAGTGGCCGTTGGATAAATTTTTCCTCTGATGACTTAAATTCTGCAGTGGTAGGAGAATGACCAATCTATACACCAGCTACGTCAAGGGATATTTACATTCCGAGTACGGTGGCTGGAGCACCCACCAATAGAGCACTGTAGCCATTGGAATAATCTGCTCCGTGATGACTTAAGCGTATTGCAATTCCAAAATGACTAAGGTCCAAATTGAAGTAGTTGGTTCACTCAGCAATGGTTCGCTGTAGCTACCGGATTAATGCGTTCACTGATGATATATATACTATTGCATTTCTGGAATGACGAAGGACTGACCCACTATAGCTCGAGGCATAAACAATTGACGAAGCAATACTGAGTATATCCATCTTCACAGTACTTATGCCGTTGGCCTAAGTTGTTCACTAATAACTTAAATTTAGCAGCAATTCTGTATTGATCAATATAGAGTACGGTTATGGCTAGAGATATTTACCATTGACAGCACGGTACTTAGTACATCCATCAGCAGTGCACTGTATCCGTTGCAATAACCTGTTAAGTGATCTTCTAGATTCTATAGCAATTGTAGAATGACATAAGGCAGATCGGTTATAGCTGGAGATGTTAACAATTGGCATAAGGGCACTGAATACAGCCATCATTACATTACTGCAGCCGTTGGATATATCCGTTCACTGACGATTTAAACTCCACAGCAGTTCCAGAATAATCTATGTATGCATCAGTTACGGCTGCAGATATATACTATTCCCGGTGCGGTAGTTGGTACATCCGCCGATGAAATACTGCAGTCGGTGGATTAAACAGTCCAGTGGTGGTTTAAATTCATAAGCAAGTTTAGGGCAGCCGATGCATAACACGGTTATGTTTAGGGATACTTACAAGTGTCAGTACGCTTCATAGTGCATCCGTCAACAGAGCACTCTTCCCTTTGGCATGATCTGTTCAATGATTATTTGTTTTCTGGGATCATTATTGCATACATCAGTTATGGCTAGAGCCGTTTACATTTCCCAGTATGGTAGTTGGCACATGCACAGGCAAAGCACTGTAGCCGTTAGATTAATTTGTTCACTGATGACTTATATTCGTCAGTAGGCCTAGAATTATCAATGTCCACATCGGTTATGGATATAGATATTCAGAATTCCCAGTACGGTGGTTAGTACTTCCACGAAAAGGATAATGTAGCCGTTGCATTATGCCGTTCAGTAATGACATGAAGTCCATGGCACTTCTAGAATGACAAAGGACTGGCCCCCTATCGCTCGAGAAGTTAACAATTGACGAAACTATCCTGAGCACAGTAGTCATCACAATGCCATAGCCGCTGGATTCATTAGTTCACTGACAATTTCAGTTCAACTGCAATTCAAGAATAACCAATGTATAGTACGGTTATGTCTAGAGATAGTTGCAATTGACAGAACGGTTCGCAGTACATATACCAACAGAGCACCGTAGCCATTGTATTAATCAGTCCAGTGATGATGTAATTTCTATTTCAATACTAGAATGACAAAGGAATGACCAATTATCTCCCGAGGTATTAACAACTGACGAAGCTGCACTGACCACAACCATCATCATAGTACTTTGTCCGATGTACTAAGTTCTTCATTGATAAATTAATATTAACCGCAATTCTAGAATGATCAATACATAGTGCTGTTATGGCTGGAGATATTTACAATTGACAGCACGGAACTAAGTACATACATCAACAAAGCGCTGAAGCCGTTGGATTGACCTGTTCAACGACGTCTTATATCCTATAGTAATTCTGGAACTGCAATACAAGGAACCGTTACAGCTTTAGGTGTTTACAATCGACGCAGCTCTACTGTGTACAGCAATCATCACTGTACTGTTGCCGCTGGACTTATTTTACCACTGATGATATACATTCTGCAGTAGTTGAAGAATAATCAATGTATACTTCAGCTGAGTCTAGGGATATTTACATTCCCAGTACGGTGGCAGCAGCATCCACCAATAGAGCACTGCAGCCATTGGATTACCCAGATCAATGATGATTCATATTCCAAAGAGGGTCTAGGGTAGTCAATGCATAATACGTTTATCGCTAGAAATATTTACAGTTATCGGTGCAGTTCTTCATAGGTACATCAAGAGACCACTGTAGCCGTTGCGTTGATCCATTCAATGATGACTTAGATTCTATAGAAATTCTAGAGTGCCAAGAGATATATCCATTTCCGCACGAAATATTAACAACTCACAACTCAGCACTAAGTGCAGACATCATTCCAGTTCTGTTGCCTATGCATTAATTTGATCACTAATGACTTATATTCCACAGTATTTTTTGAATAATCAATGTATGCTTGAGTTATGTCTAGAGATATACCAAGTACCCAGTACGATAGTTGATGTGTCCACCAATTGAGCACTGAAGCCGTTGATTTGATCAATTCAATGACGATTTATATTCCATTGCAACTCTAGAATGACAAAGGGCAGACCCAATAACGCACGAGATGTTAACAATTGAAATTACAGTACTGAGTACAGCCATCATCACATTACTGTAGCATTTGTATTAATTAGACGACTGATGTCTTCATTTCCACAGTGGTTCTAGAATAATCAATGTATACATCGGTTATGGCTAGAGACATTTAAAATACAGTGCACTCTATATCATGGAGCCACCACCTGGGCCGTTGTATGAATTGGTTCACTGATGATATATGTTCCAATGAAAGTCTGGAGTAATCAATGCATAGGACGGTAATGTCTGGAGACATATCTAATTGACATTGCGGTTCTTAGTACCTCTATGAACAGAGCACTGCATCCGTTGTATTGATCTATTCAATGATGATTTCAATTCTCCAGCAATTCTAGAGTGCCAAGAGACAGATCCATTGCCGACTAACTACAGTCATCATCACAACAATGTAACCTTTGGAATAATTTGATCACTGATGATTTAAAGCCATTGTAGTTCTAGAATAATCAATATGCACATCAGATATGGCTACGGATATTTTAAGTAGCCAGTATGGTTGGTGATGCATCCACCATTTGCGCCCTGTAGCCGTTGGACTAATTTGTTCCTGGTGATGTAAATTCCAAAGCAAGAAAATAGTTATCAATGTATAGTGCGGTTACCGTAGGACATATTTACAATTCCCAGCACGATAGTTGCTACATCCATCAACAGGGCACTGCAGCCGTTGGACTAACCGGTTCAGTGGTGACTTAAATTCCACAGGAGCTCAAGAATAATCAATGTATTTACAAGTTATGCCTAGAGATGTTAACAGTGCCCAGTACGGTAACTGTTACATTCACAAATAGTGCCCTGGAGCTATTGGATTAAACTGTTCAGTGATGTTTTATATTATATTCCGATTATAGAATGACGAAGGACTGCCCCATTATCGCTCTAGAAATTAACAAATGACGAAACAATACTGAGTGCAGTCGACATAGTTCATTAGCCACTGGACTGATTTGTTCACTTATAACTTAAGTTTCACATCAGTTCTAGTGTAATCAATGCATAGTGCGTTTAACGCTACAGATATTTACAATTGGCAGTATGCTTCTTAGTGCATCCGCCAATTGAGCACTGTAGCCGTTGCATTGATCTGTTCAATGATTATCTCATCTCCAGAGTATATCTAGAATAACCAATGTACACAACTGTAATGCATAGATATTCTTATAATTCCTAGTACGGCAGCTGGCATATCCAATATTAGAGCATCGCAGCCGTCGGATGCAGCTGTTCCGTGATGATTGATATCCTATTGCATCTCTAGAACGCTAAAAGGCTAACCCGTCATTGTTCGAGACATTAACAATTCAATAACGCAAAATTACAATGCAAGTCTAGAATTATCAATGTATGGTACGATTATGCCTTGAAATATTTATAATTGTAATTACAGTTCTTAGTACATCCTTGAACGGAGCACTGTAGCCATTGGAATGATACGTTCAGTGATTACTTAAGTACTTTGCAATTCTAAAGTGGCAAAGTACTGACTCTTTATCGTTAGAGACATAAACAGTTGACGAAAGGGTACTGAATACAGCCACCATGAGAGTACCTTAGCCGTTAGACTAATTTTTTCACTGATAATTTAAGTTTTGCAGCAATTATAGAATAATCAGATATTAACAATTGACAGAACGGTACTTAGTACATGCACCAACAGAGCGCAGTAGCAGTTGGATTAGTCTGTTCAATGATGATTTAGTTTCCATAGCAATTCTGAAATGACAAAAGGCAGATCCATTACTACACGAGGGATAAGCAATTGACAACACGTTGCTGAGTGCAGCCATTATAAACAGTGCTGCCATTGGATGACTCTGTTCAACGATGATTTAAGTTTTATAACAATTACAGAATAACCATCTTATTGTACGGTTAAGGATAGAGGTATTTACAACTAAC
>NW_016933141.1:0-689 GCF_001483705.2 Eufriesea mexicana
GCAAGAAAATTAGCTCACCACGATATTAGTCGATACTATCAATAAAATTGAGCTTTCCAGCCAGATTGTAGGGCATTGCAATGGCTATAGCACTCCAGAAGCATCTTTCCCCCCTACTTAGGGAAGGAAATTAGCACACCACGATATTAGTAGAAAATAGCAATAAAATTGAATTTTCCAGGACGATTCGATAGCATTGCAGTGCCTATAGCACGCCAATAGAATCTTTCATCCCTATTTATACTATTTATGTAAGGAAGATGGCTCACCACGATATCAGTGGAAAATGTCAATAGAATTGAAATTTCGAGCAAGATTCTTTGGCATTGCAACGGCAATAGCACGCCAATCGAATATTTCCGCCTTATTTAAGAAAAAAGGTAGCTCACCACGATATTAGTGGAAAATGTCAATAAAATTGAATCTGCCAGGAACATTCCTTATCATTGCAATGGCTATAGCACGCCAATAGTATCTTTCCTCCTTATTTATGCAAGAAAGGTAGCGCACCACCATATTACTCGTAAATGTCAATAAAATTGAATTTTACGGCCACATTCTATAGCATTGCAATGGCAATAGCACGCCAATACAATCCTTCCGCCTTGTTTACGCATGAAAGATACCTAACCACGATATTATTCCAAAATGTCAATAAAATTGATTCTGCCAGGCACATTACATATCAT
>NW_016933142.1:0-672 GCF_001483705.2 Eufriesea mexicana
ATGCAGTTTATACCACGAAAGTCAAAGCTATCCGAACCTAACCTAAACTAGCATAACAGTACCGAACGTAGCCTAGCTCAAGCTAACGTGCCGAGACAACTTCTACTGGCGTTTCCAGACTCGAACAGAGCATATTAGAGAACAGTAGAGCGCAGATACCTCCGAATAGCAGTGCATAACACAAAAGACAATGCCATCCTTACCAAACGTAGCCTAACGCATCCTGACCGAACGTAACCTATCTCAACCTGTCGCGCCGCCACCGCTACTGCTGGCCTCTCCAGAGACGAGCGGAGTATAGTAGACCACAGCAGAGCGCAGAAAACCACTGAACAGCATTTTATAGCACAAAAGTCAAAGTTATCCTATGCTAACCTCTCGAAACATAACCAAACCAAACGTAGCCTGACCCAAACTAACTTGGTGAGACCACAGTTACTGTCCTGCCCAGAACCGAGCTGAGTATACCAGAGCAATGTAGAGTACGAAAAGCAGTGTATACCACGGAAGTCAGTGCTAGCTAAACCTAGCCCGAAATAACGTAACCCAACCGAACTTGCCGACACCACCATTGCTTGCCTCCCCAGAGCAAACAGAACACATCAGCGAACAGTATTTCGGAGAAATCCACCATATAACAGCGTATAGAGCAAAAGTCAAAGATACCATAAC
>NW_016933143.1:0-605 GCF_001483705.2 Eufriesea mexicana
TAGGCTACGATTGCTTATGACACGTTTGGCCATGTTGGGAGAGAATTGCTTAGACTCTTGTGCATACCCAGCTATTAGCTGGATTCCTGCCCTCCACTGTGCTGTAATGTGTTCAGCTTGGCTCCGTGGTGGCGAGAAGTCGTGGTTTAAGCACGTCTGGCTTAGCTATGCTACGTACTTTTGGGTTAGGTTAGGAAGACTTAGTTAGGCTTTCTCTGACTTTTATGCTATATGCTATACACTGTTATTCGGTGCATTTCCGCGCTCTAAACTGCTCTTGTTGTGGATAGCTTTGACTTTCGTACTCTGCACTATTATGTGGTGGATTCCGTGTCCTACTGTGCTCTACTATATTGTGCTCGCTTTGGGGCGCCTGCAGCAGTGGTCGCGGTACATCTGTGCTCTTCTATATTGTGCTCGCTTTGGGGCGCCTGCAGCAGTGGTCGCGGTACGATACGATGTGCTATGCTACGTTCCGTCAGCTTAGTCTGGTTCAAGTTATGACAGGATATTCTAGACTTTTGCGCTATTCAATGCAATGGGGTGGATTTCTACGCTATACTGGGCTGTAGTGTATTCTGCTTTGCTCTGGGAAGGCCAGCAAC
>NW_016933144.1:0-768 GCF_001483705.2 Eufriesea mexicana
TTTGGATAGGTTACGTTAGGATATGTTAGTTTGGGGTATATTCCACTTTTGTGCGATGCACTGCAGTGCAGTGGATTTCTGCGCTCTACTGAGCTCTGGTGTATTCAGCTTGGCTCTCGGAATGCCAGAAATAGTGTCCGCGGGACGCTATGCTGAGTTAGGGTACGAATGGTCGTATTACGATTTGGTATGTTACGATAGGATAGTCATAACTTTTGAGCTATACACTACTCTTCGGTGCATCTCTGCTTTCTACTGTGCACTATTATGTTCTGCTTGGCCCTGTGGAGTCCAGCAATATTGGTCTCATCGAGTTATGTAGCGTTACACTACGTTCGCATGGGTTCGGTTGGGACAGATTGGGTTATGGTATCTTCGACTTTTGCGCTATTCACTCAAGTGCGGTGGATTTCTGCGCACTACTGTGCTTCTGCACAATTCGCTTGTCTCTGTGGAGGCCAGCAATATTTGTCTCCTAATGTTAGGTTAAGCTTAAACGTCAAGTTACGTTTGTACATGTTTGGTGTGGCTCGGTTAGGGAAGGCTACCTCGGCGCATGCGCTTTACACTGCTATTCAGTGGATATCTGTGATCTACTGTGCTCTAGCGCATCCTGCATGGCTCAGGGGATGCCGGAAGCAGTTATCGCGGCACGTTATGTTGAGCTCTGTTACGTTCGGTTAGGTTGGGTTAGGTCAGGTTGTGTAGTGTACCTTCGACCTTTGTGGTATACACTGCTACTCGATGGATTTCTGCGCCCTACATCGC
>NW_016933145.1:0-520 GCF_001483705.2 Eufriesea mexicana
ACAACGAAATTAGAAGAAAATGATATTAAAATTGAATTTTCGGGGCAGATTCTATTGCATTGTAATGGCTATAGCACGGCGATAGTATCTTTCCTTCTTGTTTATAAAAGAATGATAGCTCACAACGAAATTAGTCGAAAATGTCAATGGAATTGAATTTTCGAGCCAGATGCTACAGCATTGCAATGGCTATAGCACGCCAATAGTATGTTTCCTCCTTATTTATGCAAAGATGTCAGCTCGCCACGATATCAGTCGAAAATGTCAATAAAATTGAATTTTCCATCCGGATACTATGGAATTGCAATGGCTATGGCACGCCAATAGTATCTTTCGTCCACATTCATCCAAGAAAGTTAGCTCACCACGATATTAGTCGAAAATGTTAATAGAATTGGATTTTCCCAGCCAGATTCTATAGCATTGCAATTGCTATTGCTCGCCAGTAGAGCCTTTGCTCCTTACACATGCAAGGATGTCAGCTCACAACGATATTAGTCGAAAATGTCTATAAAATTGC
>NW_016933146.1:0-615 GCF_001483705.2 Eufriesea mexicana
GACTAATATCGTGGTGAGCTGGCTTTCTTGAAAAAACAAGGAGGAATGATACTATTGGAGTTCTATAGCCATTGCAATGCTATAGAATCTGGCTCGAAAACTCTACTTCATTGACATTTTCGACTAATATCGGGGTGTGCTATCTTTCTTGCATAAATAAGGAGGAAAGATTCTATCGTCGTTCTATAGCCATTGCAATGCAATAGAATCTGTCTGGAAAATTCAATTTTATCGATATTTCCTTCTAATATCGTGGAGAGCTAACTTTCTTGCGTAAATAATGAGGTAAGAATCTATTGGCGTGCTATAGTCATCGCAATGCTATAGAAACTGGCTGGAATGTACAATTTTATTGACATTTTCGGCTAATATCGTGGTGACCATACTTTCGTGCATAAGTAAGGAGGAAAGACTCTCTTGGCGTGCTATCGCCATTGCGATGTTATAGGATCTGGCTGGAAATTCAATTTTATTTACATTTTCGGTTAATATCGGGGTGAGCTTTCTTTAAGAGCTTTCTTTCTTGCATAAATAATGTGGTAAGATTCTATCGTCGTTCTATAGCCATTGCAATTCTATAAAATCTGCCTGGAAAATTCAATTTTATTAACATTT
>NW_016933147.1:0-665 GCF_001483705.2 Eufriesea mexicana
AGCCATTCCAATGATATAGAATGTGGCTGGAAAATACAATTTTGTTGACATTTTCGACTAATACCCTGGCGAGCTAACTTCCTTGCGTAAGTAAGGAGGGAAGATGCTTTTTGGGTGCTATTGCCATTGCAATGGTATAGAATGCGGCTGGAAAATGCAATTTTGTTGACATTTTCGACTAATATCGTGGTGAGCTAACTTATTCCTTGCGTAAGTAAGGAGGAAACATTCTGTTGGCGTGCTCCAGTCATTGCAAAGCTATAGAATCTGGAAGGGAAATTCAATTTTATTGACATTATCCACTAATATCGTTGTGAACTAACTTCCTTGCATAGGTGAAGAGGAACGATCTTATTGGCGTGCTATAGCCGTCGCAATGCTATAGAATCTGGCTGGTAAATTCAATTTCATTGACATTTTCGAATAATATCGGCGTGAGTTTACTTTCTTGCAAAAATAAGGCGGAAAGATTCTATTCTCGTGCTATAGGCATTGCAAAGCTATAGAATCTTCCTGGTAAATTCAATTTTATTGACATTCTCGACTAATATCGTCGTGAGCTAACTTTAGTGCATAAATAAGGAGGAAAGTTTCAATTGGCCTGCTATAGCCGTCGTAATGCTATAGAGTATGGCTGGGAAGTTCTATTTTTTTTACATTTTCGA
>NW_016933148.1:0-1210 GCF_001483705.2 Eufriesea mexicana
TGTAATGTTATGATTGGTTAGTTTATGTTAGGGTACGTTTGATTGGTATGACCTATACTTTCGTACTGTACACTTTTGTCCATTGAATTCCTGTGATCTACTGTGCTCTACTACATTCTGCTTGGCTGCGGGGAGGTCGCCGCACGTTGCGTTGAGCAGTGCTTCGCTTGGCTAGGTAAGGTTAGGACAGGCTAGGACAGGATAACTTCCACTTTTGTGCTATTCACTGCAATGCGGTAGATTTCTGCGCTCTACTGTGCTCTAGTACATTCTGTTTGTCTCTGTGGGGGGCACCAATTTTGGTTTCGTCATGCGAGATTGAGTTAGGCTACGTTTGGATATGTCACGTTTGTCAATGTTAGGATATGATAGTACAGACTTTTGTGCGATACACCGCTCTCCGCGTACTTCTGCGCTCTACTGTTTTCTAATACCTTCTGCTCGGCTCTGTGGTGGCCAGAGATAGTGATCTCGGCGCGTTAGTTTGAGTTATGTTTAGTTTGGTAATATTACGTTTGGACAGGTTAGGATAGGCAACTTCGCCTTTTGAGCTTCACACCGATATTTGGCGAGCTTCTATGATCCACTGTGCTCTGCTACTCCCTGCTTGGCTCAGGGAATGCCATGAGCAGTGGTCGCGGCGCATTATGTTGAGATATGCTGCGTTCGGCTATGTGAGGTTATTTCACGTTAAGTTAGGATATCTTCGACTTTTGCGCTTTACAATGCTATACGGTGGATTTTCGCGCTCTACGTTGCTCTAGTATGCTCTGCTGGGATTTGGCCAGGATAGTAATAGTGGCCGTGGCAAGTTAGGTAGAGGTTTATTACGATTGGTTAGATCAGGTTAGGATATGTATGGTTAGGATTGCTTTGTGTTTCTTGCTGCACACATTTTTTCGTTGGACTTCTGTGATTTACTGAGCTCTGCTACATTCTGCTTGGCTCTGGGGAGGCCAGGAGCAGTGGTCGCGTTGCGTTATATTGAGCTATACCAAGTTCTGTTGGGTTGGGTTAGGATAGGTTTGGTTACAATCTGAGCTATTCACAGCAATGCGATGTACTTCGGCGCACTACTGAGCTCTTGTACATTCCGCATGTATTTTTGGGTCCAGCAATAGTGGTCTCGACATGTCAGGTTGAGTTTGGTTACGTTTGAATGTGCTACGTTTGGCTAGGTTAGGAGAGGATAACTCTGAATATTGTGCTG
>NW_016933149.1:0-1997 GCF_001483705.2 Eufriesea mexicana
CATCCATACATACATCAATAAATACATCCATGCATACATCCGTGTACACAAAAGCACACACATTCATGCATACATCCATACATACATCCATACATCAGTTCATCCGTCCATCCATACTTCAATCTATACCTTCACCAAATCCATCCATACAGCCATCCATCCATCCATCCATACATCGATCCACCAATCCATCATTACAGCCATACGTACATCAATACATACATCCACCCATCCATAAATCCATACATATATAAATCCGCACATCCATACATTCGTACATCCGTACATTCGTACATCCATACATCCATACGCCCATACATCCATACATCCATCCATACATATATACATCCATACGTCCATCCATCCACCCATCCATACATACATTCATCCATACAGCCATTCATCCGTACGTGCACCCATCCATACATCCACCGATTCATATATCCATCCATCCGTACATCAATCCACCAACCCAACCATCCATCCATCCATACATCCATACATACTCCCGTGCATACATCCATAGATATATCCATACATACATCAATTCATACATAAGTACATACTCCCATAAATATATTCATACATACATCCATACACCCATACATTCATGCATCCGTACATCTGTACATCAATACATACATCCATCCATGTATCCTGCTATCCACAAATACATCGATCCATACATCCACCGATCCATACCGCCTTCCGTCGATACTTCCATCCACCAATCCATCCACCCATCCATGCATCCAAACACACATCAATACACAGATTCATACATACACACATACATTTGTCCATACATACATGCATACATACCTCAATCCACCAATTCATCCAACCATCCATACAGCCATTCATCAATACATACATCCATACATACATCAATTTTCCTCACATACATCCATCCATACATCCAACCATCCATACATAAATCGAAACATCCAGCCATCCATTCATACATCCATCGACCCACACATCTATCCATGCATACATCCGTACATATATACAACCAATCATCCGTACATCCATACATCCGTCCATCCATACATTCGAACACCCATACATCCACACATCCATACATACATACATCCATCGATCCACACATCTATCCATGCATACATCCGTACATATAAACATCCATACATCCGTACATCCATACATTCGAACATCCTTACATCCACACATCCATACATCCATAAATCCGACCAACCTTATAACCATCCATCCACACATCCATACATACATCCATACACACGCCCATACATACATCCATAGATATATCCATACATACATCCGTACATACGTTCAGACATCCATTAATACATGCATCCATACATACGACCTTCCATACATGCATCCATACATCCATAATTATATCCGTTCATACATCCATCCATACATGCATACATACATCAATTCATACTTCCATACATACTCCCATACACACAACGATACATACATGCATACATACACCCTTACATACATACATACATACATACATACTTCCGTGCATACATCCATTCAAACATCCACCCATCCATGCATCCATCGATCCATAAATCAATCCACCCGTACATGCACCCACCAATCCATCCATCCGTCCATGCATCCATACACACATCAATACAGAGATCCATACATACACGCATACATTCATCCATACATCCATCCATACAAACATTCTTACATACATCCATACATACATCCATACAAACATCAATACATGCATCCATGTATACACCCATACATACATCCATACAAACATCCATACATACATCCGTTTCTCCGTCCATCCACCCATCCATTCATCCACCCACATATGCATATATCTATCCATCCATACATCCGTTCATATACACATCCATACATCCATACATCCATACATTCGAACATCCATACATCCACACATCCATACATCCTTAAATCCTACCAACATTATAACCATCCATCCATACATTCATCCATACGTACATCCGCACATCCATACATAC
>NW_016933150.1:0-405 GCF_001483705.2 Eufriesea mexicana
TAACATGACAAAACCTAATGCACCGCGAACACTATTGCTGGCCTACCCAGGACTAAGCTGAATTAACTAAAGCACAATCGAGCGTAGAATTCCTACGAATATCAGTGCATAGCACAAAAGTCAAACGAATCCTGACCTAACCCGGCCTGACCGAACCTGCCCAAACGTAGTGTAACTCAACACAATCTGACGAGCCCGATATTGCTGGCTTCTCGAGGGCAAAGCGGAGCAAAGTAGAGCGCATTAGAGCGCAGAAATCCACCGAGTAGCAGTGTATAGCGCAAAAGTCAAAATTATCGTATCCTAAAATATACAGTCAACGCAACTAAACGTAACATATCTAAACCCAACTTGACGAGACCTCTATTGCTGGCCTCCAGAGTGACGAGCAGAATGTATTAGAGT
>NW_016933151.1:0-1174 GCF_001483705.2 Eufriesea mexicana
ATTTTATTGACATTTTCGGCTAATATCGTGGGGAGTTATCTTTCTCGCATAAATACGAAGGAACGATTCTATTGGCGTGCTATTGGCATTGCATTGCAATAGAATCTTGCTGGAAAATTCAATTTCAATGACATTTTCGACTAATATCGTGGTGAGTCAACTTACTTGTATAAGTAAGGAGGGAAGATTCTATTGGCGTGCTATTGCCATTGCAATGCTATAGAACCTGGATGGAAAGTTCAATTTTACTGTTCTTTTCTACTAGTATCGTGGTGAGCTAACTTTCTTGCATAAACAAGGAGGAAGGACTATATTGGCAAGATATAACCATTGCAATGCCTCAGAATCTGGCTGGAAAGTTGATCTTTATTGTCATTTTCGACTAATATCGTGGTGATCTAGCTTCCTTGCATAAGCATGGAGGAAAGATCCTTTTGGCGTGCTATGTCCATTGCTATGATATGGAATGTGCCTGGCAGTTTCGATTTTATCGACATTTTCAACTAATATCGTGGTGAGCTATCTTACTTGCGTAAATAAGGCGGAAGGATTCTTTGGCGTGCTATTGGCATTGTAATGCCGAAGAATCTGGCTGGAAAAATCAATTTTATACTGGAAAAATCAATTTTATAGACATTTTCGACTAATATCGTGGTTAGACAACTTCCCTGTATAAGTAAGGAGGGAAGATTCTATTGGCGTGCTATTGCCATTGCAATGCCAAAGAATCTGGCTGGAAAGATCAAATTTATTGTCATTTTCGACTAATATCGTGGTGAGCTAGCTTCCTTGCATAAGTATGGAGGAAATAACCTTTTGGAGTGCTATATCCATTGCAGTGATATGGAATGGCCTGGCAGTTTCGATTTTATCAACATTTTCAGCTAGTATCGTGGTGAGCTATCTTTCTTACGTAGATAAGGCGGAATGATTCTATTGACGTGCTATTGGCATTGCAATGCCTAAGAATCTGGCTGGAAAAATCAATTTTATTGACATTTGCGATTAACATGGTGGTGAGCTAACTTTCTTCCATAAATCAGGAGGAAAGATTCTGTTGGCATGCTATAATCATTACAATGCTATAGAATCCTGATGGAAAATTCAATTGTATTGTCATTTTCTGCTAATATCGTGGTGATATAAATTCCTTCCCTAAGTAAGGAGGAAAGAT
>NW_016933152.1:0-278 GCF_001483705.2 Eufriesea mexicana
TCGCGGTGAGATAACTTTCTTACGTAAGTAAGGATGAAATATACTGTTGGTGTGCTAGAGGCACTTCAATGCAATAGAATCCGGAAGGAAAACAAAATGTTGTTGACATTTTCGACTAATATCGTGGTGAGCTGCCGTTCTTGCATAAATAAGGTGGAAAGTATCGGGTGGTGTGCTATTGCCATTGCAATGCTATAGAATCTGAATGGGAAATACTATTTTATTAACATTTTCGACTAATATCGCGGTGAGCAAACTTTCTTACATATGTAAGGGGG
>NW_016933153.1:0-625 GCF_001483705.2 Eufriesea mexicana
GACTAATATCGTGGTGAGCTAACTTTATTGCGTAAATAAGGATGGTAGATTCTACTGGCGTGCTACAGCCATTCATTGCTAGAGCATCCAGCTGGAAAATTCAATTTTATTGACATTTTCGGCTAATATCGTGGTGGGATATTTTTCTTTCATAAATCAGGGGGATGGATTCAATTGGCAACGTGCTATAGCCATCGCAATGCTATAGAATATGCCTGGAAAATTCAATTTTATTGACATTTTCGACTAATATCGTGGTGAGCCACCTTTCTTGCATGAAAAAGGAGGAAAGATACTATTGGCAAGCTGTAGCCATTGCAATGCTTTAGAATCAGGCTGAAAAACACAATTATATTGACATTTCCGGCTAGTTTTGTGGCGAGCTACCTTTTTCGCATAAATAAGGAGGAAGGATAATATTGGCGTAATATAGCCATTGCATTGATATAGAATGAGTTTGGGAAATACAAATTTATTTACATTTTCGTCTAACACCGTAGTGAGCTAACTTTCTTGCATATACAAGGAGCAAAGATACAATTCACTTGCTATAGCCGTCGCAATGCTATAGAATCTGGCTGGAAAGTTCAATTTTATTGACATTTTCGACTAATATTGTGGTGAG
>NW_016933153.1:805-1222 GCF_001483705.2 Eufriesea mexicana
GCTATAGAATACGGCTGGAAAATTCAATTTTATTGACATTTTCGACTAATATCGTGGTGAGCCAACTTTCTTGCCTATATAAGAATGAATAATTCGATTGGCGTGCTGTAGCCTATGCAGTGATACTGAATGTGGTTGGAAAATTCAATTTTATTGACATTTTCGACTAATATCGTGACGAGCTATTTTTCTTTCATAAATAAGGAGGAAGGAATCAATTGGCGTGCTGTAGCGGTCGCAATGCTATAGAATATGGATGGGAAATTCAATTTTGTATACATTTTCGGCTAATATCGTGGTGGGCTAACTTTCTGGCATTAATAAGGAGGGAAGGTCCTATTGGCGTGCTATTAGCATTGCA
This sequence comes from Eufriesea mexicana, assembly GCF_001483705.2. Lineage (NCBI taxonomy): Eukaryota > Metazoa > Arthropoda > Insecta > Hymenoptera > Apidae > Eufriesea > Eufriesea mexicana. Next base: position 1,167 of record NW_016933153.1, read on the forward strand.
ACGCTATAGAATCTTCCTGAAAAATTCAATTTTATTGACATTTTCGACTAATGTCG
>NW_016933154.1:0-257 GCF_001483705.2 Eufriesea mexicana
ATTCTCTGGCAAGTAGATGGCTGTACTTGCCATTGGATTGAAGGCGATAGACGAACTATTCACGAAGCTGTAACACGTTATAAGTTCTGAATAGGCCTATTCTCTGGCAAGCAGATGGCTGTACTTGCCATTGGATTGAAGGCGTTTGGCGACGTATTCTCCAAGATATAGCATATTATAGATATTGAATAGGCCTATTCTCTGGCAAGTAGATGGCTGTACTTGCCATTGTATTGAAGGCGTTAGGCGATCTATTC
>NW_016933154.1:289-532 GCF_001483705.2 Eufriesea mexicana
TTCTCTGGCAAGAAGATGGCTGTACTTGCCATTGGATTGAAGGCGTTAGGCGATCTATTCACCATGCTATAACAGGTTATAGATTTCGAATAGACCTATTCTCTGGCAAGTAGATGGCTGTTCTTGCCATGGGATAGAAGGCGTTAAGCGATCTCTTCACAAAGCTATAGCAGCTTACAAACTTTGAATAGACATATTCTTTGGCAAGTAGATGGCTGTTCTTGCCATTGGATAGGAGGTGAT
>NW_016933155.1:0-1245 GCF_001483705.2 Eufriesea mexicana
CTTCCGTGAAAATATTTAATACTCAACGAAACTGGAAGCAAAATGTGATCAAAAGTTATATGAAAAGATTCGCAAAGACATTGTCTTTCTAACGAATGCATAAAGTTTCATAAATTAATTGCGTTGAGGATAGTAATTAAAGAAAAACCAATGGCGTCTTCGACAACAATTCAAACACTGCGTAGAATAATAATTAATAATTAATTAATTAGGGACGAATTTATATCAAAAAATATATTGGAAAGTTCTTGAAGGATCTGCCTTTACGATAAAATTATAAAAGTTCATAAATTAATCACAGATGTTGAGTAATTAGTGAATTTTCCTTTGCCGATTTGATTTATTAAAATATATTCGGAGCACATAACCAGAGTTAGTAAACTGACATCAGAGCCATCTATGATTTTAGACTCGAAGCTCGAGTTCCACAACGAGAACATAGATAGCTCTCATGTCAGTTTACTAACTCTGGTTATGTGCTCCGAATATATTTTAATAAATCAAATCGGCAGTGGAAAATTCATTAATTACTCAACATCTGTGACTAATTTATGAACTTTTATAATTGCATCGTAAAGGCAGATCCTTCAAGAACTTTCCAATATATTTTTTGATATAAATTCGTCCCTAATTAATTAATTATTAATTATTATTCTACGCAGTGTTTGAATTGTTGTCGAAGACGCCATTGGTTTTTCTTTAATTACTATCCTCAACGCAATTAATTTATGAAACTTTATGCACTCGTTAGAAAGACAATGTCTTTGCGAATCTTTTCATATAACTTTTGATCACATTTTACTTCTAGTTTCGTTCAGTATTAAATATTTTTACGGAAGATCGTGATGGTCGCCGTTAAGAAATCATAGACGCCATCAAACAAAAATTAGTAACTAACAATTTAGAGCTAAAGTTTTCACGAAAATTATATAGGAATGCAGCCTGAAGTTCGAGCTTTGCAATGAAATTATAAAAGTTCACAAATTGTTTACGGAAATTGAGTAATTAATAATTTTTCACTGCCGGGGCCATTTTATCCTTTTCTATCTCCTCTCTGTCCTTGTCTACCTCGTGACGAGCTCTTCGACGACCTCCTTCCCTATTCTATATTCCCATTACTGTCTTGATTTTTCAGCCCAAATCATAAATGGCGCTGATCGCAGGCGGTAGAATTTGTATTCCAATTAGATACCACTTCTGGTTAGGCGCTAATAATACACCTTAATAAATCAATTCGGCAGCAGA
>NW_016933156.1:0-548 GCF_001483705.2 Eufriesea mexicana
CTATAGACTCGTCCTGGAAAATTCAATTTTATTGACATCATCGACTAATATTGTGGTGAGCTACCTTTCCTGCATAAATAAGGAGTAAAGGTTCTACTGGCGTGCTATAGCCAATACAATGATGTAGCATGTGTGCGGCAGATTAAATTTTATTGACATTTCGGCTAATATCGTGGAGAGTAAGCATTCTGGCATAAATAAGGAGGAAAGATATTATTGGCGTGCTATTGGCATTGCAATGCTATAGAATCGGGCTGGAAAGACCAATTTTAATGACATTTTCATCTTACATCTTGGTGAGCTACCTTTCTTTCCGAAATAAGCAGGGTAGATTCTATTGGCGTGCTATAGACATTGCAATGATATAGAATGAGGTTGGAAAATTCAATTTTATTGACAGTTTCGACTAATATCGTGGTGAGCTATCTTCCTTGCCTAAATAAGCTGAGTAGATTCTATTCTCGTGAAATAGACATTGCAATGACATAGAATGTGGTTTGAAAATTTAATTTTATTGACACTTTCGACTAATATCCTGGTGAGCCTGC
>NW_016933157.1:0-915 GCF_001483705.2 Eufriesea mexicana
CCAATGGAGTATTTCATCCATATTTATAGACGAAAGTTAGTTCGCCACGATATTAGTCAAGAATGTCTATAAAATTGTTTTTTCCAGCCACATTCTATAACATTGCAATGGCTATAGCACGCCAGTAGAATCTTTCCTCCTTGCATATGCAAGATAGTTAGATCACCACGATAGTAGTCGAAAACGTGAATAAAATTGAATTTTCCAGCCATATTCTTTAGCACTGCAATGGATGTAGCGCGCCAATGGAATATTTCTTCCATATTTACGCAAGAAAGTTAGTTCGCCACGATATTAGTAGTTCGCCACGATATTAGTCAAGAATGTCTATAAAATTGTATTTTCCAGCCAGATTCTATAGCATTGTAATGGCCGTAGCGCGCCAATAGCGTATTTCATCCTTATTCATGCAATACAGTTATTTCACCACGATATTGGTCGAAAATGTTAATAAAAATGTATTTTCCAGCGAGATTCTGTAGCATTGCAATGGCTATCGCACGCCACTAGTATCTTTTCTCCTTATTTATGCAAGAAAGTCAGCTCACCGCGATATTAGGCGAAAATGTAAATAGAAATGTATTTAACAGCCAGATTCTATTGCATTGCAATGGCTATAGCACGCCACTAGAATCATACCTCCTTATTTATGCAAGAAAGATAGCCCAACACCATATTAGTCGAAGATGTCTATAAAATTGAATTTTACATCCAGATTCCAGATCAGTGAAATGGCTACAGCACGCCAATAGTATCTTTCCTCATTATTTATGCTGGAAAGGAAGCTCACCAAGATATCAGACGAACATGTACATTAAATAAAGTTTTCCAGACTGATTCTGTAGGTTTGCGATGGATGTAGCGCGCCAAAGGAACATTTCTTCCCTATTTTTGCAAGAAAGTTAGTTCGCCACG
>NW_016933158.1:0-2521 GCF_001483705.2 Eufriesea mexicana
ATCTGCGTTCTACTGTGCCCCAGTATGTTCCACTTTGCTCCGTGGAGACCAGCAATGGTGGTCGCCGCACGCTAGGTTGAGCTAGGTTGCGCTTGACTTGGCTACGTTAGGACAGGTTTGGATGGACTAGCTTTGACTCTTGTGCTATGCACTGCGATTCAGTCGATATCTGTGCACTGCGTTGTTCTACTAGCATCTGCTTTTCTCTGTGTTCGGTTACGTTCGGTTAGGTTAGGTTTGTTTGCTTTACGATAGTATATATACGACTTTTGTGCTGTACACTGAAATGTGGTGTATTCCTGCGCGCTACGTTGCTCTACCATACTCTGCTCGACTCTGGGGCGGCAAGTAAAAATCTTCTCGGCACGATAGGGTGAGCTAGGCTACGTATCGTTATGCAACGTTTGTTCGTGTTGGGTCAGGATAGCACTGACTTTTGTGCTATATACTGCTTTCGGTGGACTCCTCCGCTATACTGTGCTTTAATATGCTCTGCTTGGCTCTGGGGAGGCTGGTATAAGTGGCATCGGCACGTTAGGTTGAGATAGGCTATGTTGAGTAGATTAGGTTAGGTCAGTTTGGGTATGGACAGGTAGATTAGGTTAAGTCAGTTTAGGTATGGACATCTTTGGTTTTTGGACTTTACACAGCATTGCGGGGGACTTCTGCGCTCTACTGTGCTCTAATGCCGAGACCACTGTTGCTGGCGCCCCAAGGGCTAAGCAGAATATAGTAGAGGAAAGTATAACGCAGGTATCTACCGTATAGCAGTGTTTATCACGAAATCATAGCTATCCTTACCGAACTTATGGTAATTTACCCTAACCGAACGTAATATAACTAGGCTTAATGTCGCGAGACCCATATTGCTGGCCTCCCCAGAGCCGAGAGGTACGTATTAGAGGACAGGAGAGTACAGAAGAACTTACAATCCCAGACTATAGCAGAAAATGCAAAGACATCCGAACCTAGCCCAAACCAAAGTTACTGAACCAAATGTAACGTAACTACACCTACTGCGCCGCGAACACTATTTCTGGCGTCCCTAGAGACGAGCAGAACCTATTGCAGGAGAGTAGAGCGCAGTATTCCACCGAATAGTGGTGTATGGTATAAAATTCACAGCTATCCTATCCTAACCAAACAAAACATACCGTAACCAAACGTAACATAGCTCAAACTAACATGCTGAGCCCACTACTGCTGTCGGTCGCAGAGCCATGCGGAGCATACTGCAGCTATGTAGAGCGCGGCAGTCCGCAGCATTGCATTGTATAGCACAAAAACCGCAGGTATCCTAACATAACCAGGACAGACCTAACCTAACCAAACGTAGCATAACTCAACGTCACGTGCTGAGACCGATATTGCAGGCCTCCACTGAGCCAAACAGAATATACTAGGGCACAGTGCAGTGCAGAGAGCCATCGAAAAGCAGTGCATAGCACGAAAGTCATAGCCATCCGTACCTAACATAGCCAAACCTAGCGTAGGCAAACGTAACACTGCTCAACCTATCTTGCTGCGACAATAACTGCTGGAGTCCCCAGGCACAAGCAGAGTGTGACAACGCACAGTAGAGCGCAGAATTCCATATAATAGCATTGTGTAGCACAAAAGTCGAAGCTCTCCTAACCTAACGAAGCGTACCCTAGCATAGGCGTACGTATTCTAACTGGACCCAACATGCTGCGACCACTATTGCTGCACTCGCGAGAGCGGAGCAGATTATAGTAGAGTAATGTATAGAGAAGGAGCACACCGAAGGGCTGTGTATAGCACAAAATTCCAAGCTACCCTATCTTATCCTAACCGAACGTAACACAAACAAACGTTATCTATCTCAACCTAACGTGCCGACGCCACTATTGCTGTCCTTCCCAGAACCAAGCAGAACATACTAGAACGCTGTAGACCTTTGATATCACCGAATAACAGTTTACAGAACAATAGTCAATGCTATCACCTCCAAACCTGGCCAATTGTAACGTAACCAGACATAACCTATCAAAGGCTAACGTACAGCGACCACAGCTCCTGGCCTCCCAGAGCCAAGCTGAACGTATTAGTGTATAGCAGAACTCAGAAATCCGTAGGATCGCAGTGTATATCAGAAAAGTCAAAGCCACCCGAACCTAACAAAAACGATCGGAACATCAACAAACGTAGCATAGCTCAGCATAGCGTGCCCAGGCCACTACTACTGGCCACCACAGTGCCGAACAGTGTATAGCAGATCACGGTAAAGCGCCGAAACCAACCGAATAACAGTTTAAACCACGGATGCCAAATCTATCCAGACATAACCAAAGCAAACGTAACCCGACAAAATGTAGCCCAGCTACACCTAACGTGCCGGGACCAATATTACTGGACCCCCGAGGGTCGTGCTGTGTATGGTAGAGCTATGTAGAGCGCAGAGATCTTCCGAAGGGCAGTGTATAGCACAAAAGTCTATGACACCATATCCTAACCCAACCAAACGTAACATAACGAAACGCAACATATCTCAGCCTAGCGT
>NW_016933159.1:0-512 GCF_001483705.2 Eufriesea mexicana
CAAGAATAAACGTAGCCTAACTCAACCTAATGCGACGAGAGCACTATTTCTGGCCACATGAGATTCGGGGAGAGTATGGCAGATCGCTGATATCCACCGTATAACAGTGTATACCACGAAAGTCAAAGCTATCCCGAGCTAACCCAAGCTAACATAACATAACCAAACGTTGCATTACCCAGACTTACGTGCCTAGACCGCCATTGCTGGCCTCGCCAGAGCCAAGCAGGGCATATCAGAGCACCGCAGGGAGCAGAAGGCCTCCAGAGAGGGGTGTATAGCACAAATGTCAAAGATATCCTGACGGTACCTGACCTAAGTTATCCTGACGAAACGGAGACTAACTAAACCTAAGGAGACGAGAACACACTTACTGGCAACCCCAGTGCCAAGTAGTAAATACCAGAGCGCAGTAGAGCGCAGATACTCTTCGCATTGCAGCGTAAAGTACAAAAGTCAAGGAAAACCTGACCAAGCGAAACCTAACCTAACCTGACCGAATGTAACATAAC
>NW_016933160.1:0-956 GCF_001483705.2 Eufriesea mexicana
TGTATACGTGGAAAGTCGAAGCTACCCAAAACCTAACCCAAGCGAGAAGAACATATGCATACGAAGCCTATCTCAACCTAACGTGCCTGGAAGGCTATTGCTGCCCTCCCTGGAGACAAGCAGGACATACTGGAGCGCAGTAGAGCGCGGAAATCCGCCGAGCAGCGGTGTACAGTACAAAAGTTGAAGCTGTCTTAACCAAACTTAACCTAAGCCAACATAACCGAACGTACCGCGACACAACATATCGTGCCGAGAACACTATTCCCAGAGCCAAGCACAAAATATTAGAGCACAGTGGGGCGCAGATACCTAACTATTTGCAGACTATAGCATTAAAGTAAAAACCTTCCTCTCCTAACCTATCCAAACGTTACGTAACCGAACGTAACATAACTCAGCCCAGCGTACCGTGACAACTATTGCTGGCCAGCAGTGAGCAATGCAGAGCGTTTTAGAGGAGAGTGGAACGCAGATATCCATATAATTTCTGTGCATATCAGAGAATTCAAAGCTATCCAAACCTAACCCAAACCAATACATCATAAACAAGCAGAGCATACCTGAAGCTAACGTGACGATATAGCAATTGCCGCCCTCGCCGGAGCCAAGCAGGATATACTAGAGCACAGTGGACAGCAGAAATCGAGAGAATAGCTGTGTATAGCACGAAAGTTGAAGCTACCCCAACCAAACTTAGCGTAACCCAACCTAACTGAACGTAATGTGACTCAATCCAACGTGCCGGGAACGCTATTGATGCATCCCCAGAGCCAAGAATGACATACAAGAGCAAACTAGAGCTGAGAAATCCACCGAAAAGCAGTGCACAGCACGAAAGATTTAGCTATACATTTAGCTATGCTGCCCGAACTTAACCTAACCCAACCTATCCGAACGTAACCGGACTGAACATAACGTGCAGATACGACTATTACTGGCATTCCCAGACCCAA
>NW_016933161.1:0-219 GCF_001483705.2 Eufriesea mexicana
TTTTAATAACAATTTCGGCTAATATCGCTGTGTGGTAACTTTCTTGTGTAAATAAGGAGGAAAAATACTCTTGCCGTGCTATAGCCATTACAATGCTTTTGATTCTGCCTCGAAAATGCAACTTTATTGACATTTTCGACTAATATCGTGGCGAGGTAACTTTCTTGCGTAAATACGGAGGAAAGATTCCATTGGCCAGCTATGGCCATTGCAATTCTA
>NW_016933161.1:281-493 GCF_001483705.2 Eufriesea mexicana
CTAATATCGTGGTGAGCTGACATCCTTGCATAAATAAGGAGGAAAGATTCTATTGGCACGCTATACCCATTACAATGGCATAGAATCTGTCTCGAAAATTCAATTTTAATGACATTTTCGAATAATATCGTGGTGAGGTGACTTTCGTACATAAATAAGGCGGAAATATCTATTGGCGCGCTATAGCCGTTGCAATGCTGTAGAATATGGCC
>NW_016933162.1:0-306 GCF_001483705.2 Eufriesea mexicana
TCAGATTCTATAGTATTGAAAAGGCTATAGCACGCCAATAGATTCGTTCCACCTTCTTTATGCCAGAAAGTAACTTTCCACGATATTAGTCAAAAATGTCAATAAGATTGAATTTTCCAGCCAGATTCTACGACATTGCAATCCCAATAGCACTCCAAAAGGATAGTTCCACCTTACTTATGCATGGAAGTCATTTCACCACGATATTAGTCGAAAATGACAATAAAATTGAATTTTCCAGGACGATCCTATAGCATTGCAATGTTTATAGCACGCCAGTAGAATCTCTCCTCCTTATTTATGCAG
>NW_016933162.1:375-622 GCF_001483705.2 Eufriesea mexicana
GGCACATTCTATATCATTGCAATGGTTATAGCATGCCAAAAGTATCTTTCCTCCTTATTATGTGCAAGAAAGGCAGAGCACCACAATATTATTCGAAAATGTCAATAAAATTGAATTTTCCAGACAGAATCCAGAGCATTGCAATGGCTATAGCACGCCAATAGGATCTTTCCTCCATATTTGGGCAAGATAGTTATCTCTCCACGATATTAGTCAAAAATGTCAATAAAATTGAGTGTTCCAGCCA
>NW_016933163.1:0-1048 GCF_001483705.2 Eufriesea mexicana
TATGTCATATTTGGTTATGTTATGCAACGGTGGCTTTGAGTTTTGTGCTATGTACTGCTATTCTGTGGATATCTGCGCTCTACTGTGCACAGCTGTAATCGCTTCGACCCTGGGGATGCCAGCAATAGTGGTCGCGGTGCGATGCGGTGAGTAGTTTCGTTTGCTATGTTATGCTTGTATATGTTAGGAGAGGATAGCATAGACCTTTGGTCTATACACCACTATTAGGTGCATTCCTACGCTCCACATTGCTCTAATGTGCTCTGGTCGACTCTGGGGAGGCCAGTAATAGTGGTCTCGGCACGCTAGTTCGAGTTATGCTACGTTCGTTTGGGGTATGTTAAACTAGGTTAGGTTTGGATAACATAGCCTTTCGTTGGATAAACTGCTTTTCGGTGGATTTATGCGCGATACATTGCCGTAATGTGTTCTGCGTGGCACTGGGGAGGGCAATTGGGGAGGGCAGTAACAGTGGTCTCGGCGGATTAGGGTGAGTCATGTTACGTTTGGATAGGTTGGGAAAGGATAACTTTGACCTATGTGCTGTACACTGCTATCCGGTCGATTTCAGCGTACTACATTGCTCTGCAATGCTCTGCATGAGTCTGTGGAGACCAGCAATAGTGGTTTCGGCACGTTAGTTTCAGTTATGCTACGTTCGGTTGGGTTACGTTAGTTTGAGGTGGATACGGATAGCTTCGACTTACGTTGTATACACTGTTGAATGGTGGATTCCTGCGATCAACTGTACTCTAGTAAGTTCTGCATGGCCCTGGGGAGACCAGCAGTAGTGGTCTCGGCACGATAGGCTGAGTAAGGACACGATTGGATACGTCACGTTTGGATAGGTTAGAGTAGGACAGCTTTGACTTATGCGCCACACACTGCGCTTCGGTTGATTCGTGCACTTTACATTGCTTCACTGTAATCTACCCGCCTGTCGTGAGTGCGGCAATAGCGACAGCAGCATGTTGTGTTCAGTTAAAATGCGTATGGTTAGGTTCGGTTATGTTGCGGTTAGGTTAGGATATCTTCGACATTTGTGCTA
>NW_016933164.1:0-4515 GCF_001483705.2 Eufriesea mexicana
GTTAATGCCTGGATGGATAATGGGTCCTCATTTCGCGTTTTAGAATTGATGAGGAACATCCAATTTTGGAGACCAACTTAATTAAACGGGAACTGTGCTCTGTTGGTAGATGTAATAGATAACAATATGTGAATTCCAAACGTCACTAGACATAAACGTAGTGTACACATTTTATTGCTGAATTCCGCAGGCCTTTGCATAATCAGTGAACAATGAATTCCAACGATTACATGACTCTGATGGTGAACGAACCCAGGGCTGTGTCGTCATCTGTCAACATATCCCGGCCATGGATCTCTATTTTGTCATCTGGAAATGTTACTGAATTTAAACCTCCATTGCAATCACTTACGCAACGGCTACAGTGCAATACAGTTGGAAGAAATGTGCACCGTGCTGTCACCTGGAAATATCGCACGCCATAACAGTAACACCAACAGCTCGTTCCAGAATTGTCTTGTAATTTACATCATCTGTCGGCAAAGAAGTCCAACAGATACACTACTGTGATTATGGCTGTTCTCAGTACTGTGTTGTCAATTGTTAATATCTCAAGGGATAATGGATCTGTCCTTTGCATTGTAGAATAGCTATGAAATCTGAATCATAACTGAACAGATTAATCCAGCGGCATCAGTGTTCCCTTCGAATATGTACTAATTACCGACCAGTGAATTTCTAGCGTCACTAGCTATAACCGTTGTATTCATATCTTACGCTCGAATTTCTTTGTGATTTTCATCCTCAGTGGACAATGTAGTCCGACATTCACATTACTGTGGTGATGGATGCGCCAGGTACCGTGTTATCAATTGCTGATATCACGTAGGATGTTGGACATGTGTTTTGCCAGTCAGGAGTTGTTTCAGATATTATATCATCATTGGACAGATTTAACCAGCAGCTACAATGTTATATTTGTGGATGTATTAGGTACAGTACTCTCAATTGTAAATATCTCATAACATAGCCATTATATACACTGGTTATCCCAGAATAGCTTTGTGCTTACATCATCCGTGAACAATGTATACAAACGGCAAACGTTCTGTGATGATGGCTGTACTCAGTACTCGGTTGCCAATTGTTACTTTCACGTGGAATAATGTATCTGTCCTTCGTCGTACTAGAATAGCTATGAAATCTAGATCATCATTGAGCAGAGGAATACGGCGGCTGCAGTCCTCTGCTGGGGGATGTACTAGGCACCACGCTGTTACATCTAAATATCTCTTGCCGTAGCCGTAGTATACGAGGATTATGCCAAAATTGCTTTGGAATTTACATCATCAGTGAACAAAGCGGCTCAACGGAGACATTTCCCTGGTGAGGGCTGTTCTCAGCACTGTTTTGTCAATTGTTAACATCACGAGGTCCAGTGGATGTCTATATTGTCATACTAGAGTTGCTATAAGATCGAAAACGTTTTGTACAGACTAATACAGCATCAGCAATCCTCTGCTGGTGTATGCGCGAGTTACCGTACTGTGAATTGTACATATCACATGCCGAAACTGTATTAGGCATAGGTTTTAATAAAATTCCTCTGCAATACTCGTCAACATGGAAATCGGAAGTCCAGTGTATACATAACTGTGATGATGGCTGTACTCAGCAGTGGGTTGTCAATGGCAAACATCTGGAGGGACGTTGGACCAGTATTTTGTCATTCTAGTATTATTATACCGTTTAAATCACCATTCAGCATATTAATACCGCGGCTGCGGTGCTTTTCTGGCGGATGTGCGAAGAACCGTGCTGTCCAATGGAAATATCTCAAGGCATTACCGTAATATACATTGATTATCCCTGAATTGCTTTGCAATTTACATCATCAGTGAACAAAGCAGACCAACGGCTACAGTACTGTGGTGATGTCTGTACTTACTACAGTGTTGCCAATTTTTAACTTCACGAGGGTCGGTTGACGTCTATTTTGCCATTCTTGAGCTGCTATAAGATAGAAACCACCCTTGTACACATTAATACCGCAGCTGCGTTGCTCTGTTCGCGAATGTACTAGTTAATAATTTGTGAATTGTAAACATCACTAGACGTAACCGTAGCATACATATTCTATTGCAGAATTTCATTGGCGTTTACGTCATCACTGTACGAAATAGTCCAACGTCTGCATTACCGTGATGATGGTCCGAACTTGTACTGTGTCGTCAATTGCTTATATCTCGTATTGTATTGGACCAGGATTTTGCAATTTTCGACTTGTTATAGAATATATGTCATCTCAGCGGAGATTAACCCAACAGCACCGGAGCCCTTTTGGTAGATGCATGGAGCACCGTAATGTCTATTGGAAGCATCACAAGCCACAACCGTACTCTACATTGAATATTCTGGAGTTTCCTTGGAAGTGACATTATCAGTGAACAAAGCTATTCAACAGCTTCAGTGTTGTTATGATGGCTGTAATCAGTACTATGACGTCAATTGTTAATTTCTAAAGGGTTAATGGAACTGCATTTCTCGGTCTAGAACTGCAGTGGGATATACATTGTCAGTGAACAGATCGCTACAACGGCAATAGCGATACGGTGGAAAGTGTACTAAATACCGTAGTGTCAATTGTAAGTGCCATTAGCCCTAACCGCTGTATACATAGGTTATCTAAGAGTTACTTTAGAATTTCCGACATTAGTGTGCAAAGTAGGGCATCGTCTACATTACTGAGATAATGGCCGCACTCAGAAATTTTTCGACAATTGGTGATAACTCTAGGGATATTGGGCCGGTGTATTGTCATTCCACAATTGTCATTGAACATAAATCATGGTTGAACAGTTTAACCCAACTGCTACGTCTCCCTATTAGTGGATGTAATAGGAACCGAACCGTCAATTGGAAATATCTCGAGTCATTATCACACTATTCATTGATTATTCGAGAATTCATTTGTAACCTTCGATATCTGTGTACAAAGATATCCAGCAGCTACGATACTGTGATCATGGCCGTACTCTGGACCGTGTTGTCAAAGGTAAGTATCTCAAGAGCTGGTAGACCTGTATTATGCCATTCAAGATATATCGTTGAGTCTAAATCATCATTGCACAGAACATTCTAGCGGATACAGTGCTATATTGGTGTATGTAATAGGTACCGTCTTGGCAATTAGAAATATCGCAAGCCGTAACCCTACCATACATGGGTAATACCAGAATTGCCTTGGAAATTACATTATCAGTGGGCAGAGTTGTACAAGGGCAACAATAATGTGATGATTTACGTACTGAGTACCGTGTTGTCATTTGTTAATATCTGAAGGGACAATGGTTTTGCATTCCTCGGTCTAGAATTGCTGCGGAATATACGTCACCAGTGACTAGATTAATCCCACGGCACAGTGATCTGTTTATAGATGCACTAAATACTGTACTGTCAATTGTAAATGTCACTTGCTATAACCGCCCAATACACAGTTTATTCTAGAATCACCTTCGAATTTACGTTCTCAGTGAACAAAGTTGCACAACGGCTACATTGCCGTGACGGCGACTGCTCTGAGCACTTTTCTGTCAATTGCAAACATTTCGAGGGACAGTAGTTCTGTACTTTGAGGTTCTCGAATTGTTACGTAACTTAAATAATCATTGAATAGGTAAATCCCATGACTTCGTTGCTACATTTGTGGATGTAATAGGTACCGTACTGTCTGCAGGTAATGCCTCCAGCCGCAACCGTCATATGCACTGGCTATTACTGTACTGCTTTGGAACTTATGTCATCAGTGAAAAGAGTACCCCAACGTCTACGGTACTGTGGTGATGACTCGTTACCGTTCTCTCAATTGTTAGTAGCCCGAGGGATAATGGACCTGTTTTATGTCATTCTAGAATTACCGTAACATCGATATCTTCGACAGCAATCTAATGAAACGTCTACAGTGCTATATTGGTGGATGTACCTAACACTATTCCGTCAGCTTAAATATCCCTAGATATAACAGTACTTTACACGGATTATTCTAGAATTGCTTTGGCATACGCATGATTTGTGAGCAAATGACCCAACGTCAACAGCCCTGTGATGAGGGCTGTAGTCACTAATGTGTCATTAGTTGTTAATGCCTTGAGGAACTGTGGTAATGTGATTTGACGATCCACAGTTGTAATGGAATTTAAATTATCATTTAGCAGTTTAATCCAATGGCTAGAATGCTATATGGGTGGATGTAACAAATCCACAGTTGTAATGGAATTTAAATTATCATTTAGCAGTTTAATCCAAAGGCTAGAATGCTATATTGGTGGATGTAATATGTATCGTACTGCCATTTGTAAATATCTGAAGCCGTAATAGTACCATACATTGATTATTCCAAAATTGTCTTGGAATATACGTCATCAGTGGAAAGAGGAGTCCGGCGGCTACAGTACTGCTAAGATGCCTCTACTCAGGACGGTGTTCTCAATTGTTAATATGGCGGGGGTTAATGGACCTGTATTATATCATTCTTGCATTGCTATAAAATCGATATCATAGTTGATCAGTTTAATC
>NW_016933165.1:0-725 GCF_001483705.2 Eufriesea mexicana
CTATAGAATCTTGCTGGAAAGTTCAATATTATTGACAGTTTCGACTATTATCGTAGTGAGCTATTTTTCTTGCGTAAATGAGCAGGGTAGATTCTATTGGCGTGCTGTAGACCTTGCTATTATATAGAGTGTGGTAGGAAAATTCAATTTTATTGACATTTTCGACTAATTTCGTGGTGAGCTAACATCCTTGCATAGGTAAGGAGGAAAGATACTATTGGCGTGCCAATAGGCTTTGCAATGCCATAGAATCTGGCTGGAAATATCAATACTATTGAACGTTTCGACTATTATCGTGGTGAGCTAAAGATAACTTCCTTGCATTGGTACGGAGAAAAGGTACTATTGGCGTGCTATGGGCTTTGCAATGCTGTAGAATCTGGCTGGAAAGTTCAATACTATTATCAGTTTCGACTACTATTGTGGTGAGGTGTCTTTTACGCCTATATAAGCAGGGTAGATTCTATTGGCGTGCTATAGACATTGCAATGATGAATGCTGTGTTTGGAAAATCCAGTTTTATTGAGATTTTCGGTTAATATCGTGGTGAGTGAACTTTCTCGCAGAGGTAAGGAGGAAAGATTCTATTGGCGTGCAATAGGCTTTGTAATGCTATAGAATCGTGCTGGAAAGTTCAATATTATTGACAATTTCGACTAATTTGGTGGTGAGATAACTTCCCTGCATTGGTACGGAGGAAAGACACTATTGGCGTGCTATAGGCA
>NW_016933166.1:0-1048 GCF_001483705.2 Eufriesea mexicana
CACAAGAGCGCAGAAATTCACGGAATAACAGTGCATAGCATAAAAGATGTGGCAGCCTATCCTTACCGAGCCAAACGTGTAATATCCAAATGTAACCTAACTCAACCTGACATGATCAGACCAATATTGCTGACCACCACAGATCCAAGCAGAGTGTACTGGTGCGTAGTAGTGTGCAGAATGTGCGTACTAGTGTGCAGAAATCCACCTGGTTGCAGTGAATGGCACAAAAGCCGTAAATATCTTAACGTAACCTGAGCTAACCTGACCTAACAAAGCGTAGAATAGCTCAAAGAAACGTGCAGCGACCACTGCTGCTGGCCTCCACATAGTCGAGCAGAAATTATAAGAGGACAGTAGAGCGCAGAAATCCATGGAATCGCATTGTATAGCGCAAAAGCCATATGTATCCAGACCAAACTGAAGATAACGTAACCTAACCAAACGTAGCCTGCAGCAACATTACGTGCCGCGGCCACAATGTGTGGCATCCCCAGGGTCAAGTAGAATACGGTAGAGCGCACTCGAGCCCAGAAATTCACGGAAAAACAGTATAGAGCACGAAAGTCAAAGCTATACTTACCCAACTTAACACAACGTAAACTAACTGAACGCAACCTAACTCAACCTAACGTGCCGCGATCACTATCGCTGTCCTCCCAAGAGCCAAGCAGAAAATATTAGAACACAGTACAGCGCAGAAATTCGTGGATAGCAGCGTACAGCACAAATGACAGGCAAATAGTGGCCAACCTGGCCGTACCTAACCTATTCAAGCGTAGTGTAACACAACATATCGTGACGAGGCCGATATTGCTGGCCTGCCAGTGCCAGGCAGAGCATATTATAGCGCAATAGAGTGCAGGAATACGTCGAAAAGCAGTTTTTAGCACACAAGCCATAGAAATCCAAACCGAGCCTTCCTTACCCAACCTATCGAAAGGTAACCTCGCTCAACATAAAGTGCCGAGACCACAATTACTGACCACCACAGAGCCAAGAAGAGCGTATTATAGCACATTTGAGACCAGAAACCCACCGAATAGTG
>NW_016933167.1:0-478 GCF_001483705.2 Eufriesea mexicana
ATTCCTACATCCATACATTCATGCATACATACATCCGTCCTTCCGCACATCCATCCATCCATATGTCCATCCTTCGATACATTCATCCATCCATACATCCACCCATCCATACGTCCATCCATCCATACATCTCTCCATCCATACATCCATCCAAAAATCCATCCATCCATCCATACATCCCTCCAAAAGTCCATCCACCCATCCATACATACATACACACATCAATACATCCATTCGTCCATACATACATCCATATACTCGTACATCCATAAATTCGTACATCCATACGTCCATACATCCCGACATTCATACATCCATACATGCAAACATCCACTCCATAGATGCATACATCCATACATCCATACGTCCATACATCCATTCTTCCGTACATACATTCATCCGTACATCCGTTCACCCATTCCTCAACCCATCCATACATCCATCCATCCATACGGCCATCAATCCATACATTCATCCA
>NW_016933168.1:0-344 GCF_001483705.2 Eufriesea mexicana
GCTCCAATCTCGCGATTCCAGCAATAGCGGTCACGGGACGTTAGACTGTGTTAGGTTACGTTGTTTTACATTAGGTAAGGCTATGCTTGGCTAGGATAGCATTGACTTTCCTGCTGTACACAGATGTCTGGTGAATTCCTGCCCTCTGCCGTGGTCTATTATGACCTGCGTTGTTCAGGATAGGCCAGAAATAGTGGCCGTGGCACGTTAGGTAAAGTTACGTTAAGTTTGGTTAGGTTATGTCAGCATGGGTTAGGTTTGGATAACTTTGACCTTTCAGTTGTTTACTCCATTCTATTGATTTGTGCGCTCCACTTTCCGCTAATACGATCTGCTTGGCGAAG
>NW_016933169.1:0-469 GCF_001483705.2 Eufriesea mexicana
AAGGCTATAGCACTCCGAACGGTTCTTTCCTCCGTACCTATGCAAGGAAGTTATCTCACCACGAAATTATATGAAAATGTCAATAAAATTGAATTTTCCAGGAAGATTCTAATGCATTGCAATGCCTATAGCACGCCAATTGCATCTATCCTACTTATATATGCGAGAAAGTTATCTCACCACCTTATTAGCCGAAAATGTCAATAAAATAGAATTGTCCAACCACAATCTTTATCATTGCAATGTCTGAAGCACGCCAATAGTATCTACCCTGCTTATTAAGGCAGGAAAGGTATCTCACCACGATAATAGTCGAAACTGTCAATAATATTGGACTTTCCAGCAAGATTCTATAGCATAGCAAAGTCTATAGCACGCCAAAAGTTTCTATCCTCCTTACCTATGAAAGGAAGCTAGCTCACCACGCAATTAGTCGAAAATGTCAATAAAATTGAATTTTCCAGGAAGA
>NW_016933170.1:0-232 GCF_001483705.2 Eufriesea mexicana
TAATGCTATTCCGTGAATTCCTGCGTTCTTCTCTGTTCCGATATGTTCTGCTTGGCTCTGAGGAGGCCAGCAGTAGTGGCCTTAGCACGTTAGACTGAGTTATGTTGCATTGGGTTATGTTACGTATGGATAGGTTAGGACAAGATATCCTTGACTTTTGTGCTATACGCCGCGATTCTATGGAGTTCTGCGCTCTACTGTCATCTCACATGCTCTGGTTTGATCTGGGCAG
>NW_016933171.1:0-248 GCF_001483705.2 Eufriesea mexicana
CCATACGTCCATACATCCCGACATTCATACATCCATACATGCATACAACCATACTTCCATACATGCATACATCCATACATACATACATCCATTCTTCCGTACATCCATTCATCCGTACATCCGTTCATCCATACCTCAACCCATCCATACATCCATCCATCCATACCGTCATCAATCCATACATTCATCCATCCATACATTCATACATCCATACATCCGGCCATCCGCACGTCCATCCATCCATACGT
>NW_016933172.1:0-202 GCF_001483705.2 Eufriesea mexicana
TAAGAAAGAAAGCTACATTTGGTTTGCTGTAGCCCTTGCATTGCAGTAGAATCTGACCGGAAAACTCATTATCGACTCATATGGTGGTGCGCAAACTTTTCGGCATAAATAAGGAGGAAGGATTCTATTGGTTTGCTGTAGCCAGTGCATTGCTGTAGAATCTGACTGGAAATTTCAATTCTATTAACATTTTCGACAAATA
>NW_016933172.1:248-620 GCF_001483705.2 Eufriesea mexicana
AAATAACGTGATAAGATTCTATTGGGTTGCTATAGCCTTTGCATTGCAACAGAATCTGTCTGAAAAGTTCCATTTTATTGACATTTTCGACCAACATCTTGTTGAGGAAGCTTTTCTCCACAAATAAAGGGGGAAGATTCCATTGGTTTCATGTAGACATTGCATTGCATTAGATACTGCCCGGAAAGCTCAACCTTATTGACATTTTCGTCTAAAATTGCGGTGACCAAACCTTTCTGCTTAAATCAGGAGGAAGGATCCTATTGGATTGCTATGACTATTGCATTGCAAAAGAATCTGTAAGAAAATTTCAATTCTATTGACATTCTCGACTAACATCGCGATGAGCAAACGAATCTGAATAAACACGAA
>NW_016933173.1:0-274 GCF_001483705.2 Eufriesea mexicana
GAATGGATGGATGTATGGATGGATGTATGAATGGATGAATGGTTGTGTGGATGGATGTATGTGTAGATGCATTGCGGTGCGGATGGACGGATGTACGTATGTATGAATGTATGGATGTATGAATGGATGGATGTATATATGTATGGATGTATAGATTGATGGATGTATGTGTGGACAGAGGCATCGGTGGACTTATGAATGTATGGATGTCTGAATGTATGGATGTATGGATGGATCGATGTATGGATGGATGGATATATGGATGTATGAATGT
>NW_016933174.1:0-580 GCF_001483705.2 Eufriesea mexicana
CGTGCCAATGGAATCTTTCCTCCTTATTTATGCATGGATGTCAGCTTAGCACGATATTAGTCGAAAATGACAATAAAATTGGATTTTCCATCCAGATGCTATAGAATTGCAATGGCTATAGCTGGCCAATAGAATCTTTCCTCCTTATTTATGCATGGATGTCAGCTTAGCACGATATTAGTCGAAAATGACAATAAAATTGGATTTTCCATCCAGATGCTATAGAATTGCAATGGCTATAGCTGGCCAATAGAATCTTTCCTCCTTATTTATGCATGGATGTCAGCTTAGCACGATATTAGTCGAAAATGACAATAAAATTGGATTTTCCATCCAGATGCTATAGAATTGCAATGGCTATAGCTGGCCAATAGAATCTTTCCTCCTTATTTATGCAAGAAAGTCACCTCACCACGATATTAGTTGAAAATGTCAACAAAATTGTACTTTCGGGGCAGATTCTATAGTATTGTAATGGGTATAGCGTGCCAACAGAATCTTGCCTCGATATTTTTGAAAGAAAGCTAGCTCACGACGATATTAGTCGAAAATGATGATAAAATTGAATTATCCAGAAAGA
>NW_016933175.1:0-1439 GCF_001483705.2 Eufriesea mexicana
AGGCTAACCGAACGTAACCTGACTTAACATATATTGCAGAGACCACTATTGTGGGCCTCCCGAGGGCCAAAGAGAACACATTAGTGCAGAGCAGAACGCAGAAATCCATAGAATCGCAATGTGTATCAGAAGAGTCAAAGCTACCCAAACCTGACTCGAACAAACAGAACATAGCCAAACGTAGGCTAACTCAACCAAACGTGCCGTGGCCAATATTGCTGGTCTGCCCAGTGCCGGGCAAAACACATTAGTGGGGAGCAGGATGCAGAAATCCATACAATCGCGGTGTATATCAGTAAAGCCATAGCTACCCAGACCTATCACAAACCAACAGAACATAGCCAAACATAGCAGGACTCAACCTAACGTGCAGGGACTGCTATTGTTGCCTTCCCCAGGTCCAAGCAGGCCATACTAGAGCACAGTATATCGCAGAAATCCGCGGAATGGCTGTGTACAGTTCAAATGTTAGAGCACCCCGACCAAACTATGCCTGACGCAACCTAGCCGAACGTAACATGACCCAACATAACTTGCCGAGACCACTGTTGCTGGCCTTGCCAAAGTCAAGCTGAAAATATTAAAGCACTGCAGGGAGCAGAGATACACCTAACAGCAGACTATAGCACAAAAGTCAATTCCATCCTGACCAAACCTAACCAGAACCTAACATAACCAAGCGCAACCAGATCCAACCTAACGTGCCTATCCAAAGACTGCTGGGCTGACCATCGCCAAGTGGGGCATATTGGGGGAGAGTATAGCGCAGGGGCCCACAGTATGGCAGATTTGGCGCGGGAGTCAGATATATCCTAACCTAGCACAAACAAGCACAACCTAACCAAACATAACGTAACACATCCTGACGCTCTGCTCCAGCCATTTCTGCGAATCCCTGAGCTGAGCAGAGAACGTTAGATAACAGTAGAGCGCAGAAATTCACCGAATAGCTGTGTACAGAGCAAAGGACGCAGCTATCCTGTCCTGACCTACCCAAACGTAGTCCAACCGAATGCAGCCTAACACAATCTAACCCGCCGAGTCCTCTACTGCAGGACTTCTCAGCGTCAAGCAGAGAATATTAGAGCACAGTGGAGCACAGAAATCCACCGAATAGAAGTGTATAGCACAAAAGTGTAAGCTACCCAATCCTAACCTAACCAAACGTAACATAGTCAAACGCAACGTATCTCAGCCTAACGAGCCGAGAGCACTGTTGCTGGCCGCAGCGTAGCCAAGCGGAGCATATTATAGCACAGTAGATCGCAGAAAACGGCGGCATAGGAGTGTATAGCACAAAAGCCAAAGCTATCCTATCCAAACCTGATGAAGCGTAACGTAACCAAACGCACCCTGACATAACCTAACGTGCCGAAACCAGTATTGCTGGCATCCCCAGAGCAAAGCAGAGTATACTAGATCAGAGTAGAACACAGGAA
>NW_016933176.1:0-565 GCF_001483705.2 Eufriesea mexicana
ACCTGACTTAAGCTAAACAAACCAAACGTTGCATAACACAACATATTGTGCCGCAACCACTGCGTCCGGCTTCCCCTGATCCGAGCAAAATGCAGTACAGCACAGTCGATCACATAAATCCACCAAAGAGCAGTGTATGGCACGAAAGCCAAAGACACCCTAAGCAAACGTAACCTTACCAAACCTACCCAAACGTAACTTAACGCAACCTAGCTTGCCACGACCACTATTGCTGTCCTCCCCAGAGTCGAGCAGAGCATTGAAGTGCAATGGAGATCGCAGGAAAACACCGAATAGCAGTGTACAGCGCAAGCGTCAAAGAAATCTTAAACTGGCCATCCTAACCTAAGCTAACGGACCAAAGCATAACTCTCATGATGTCTCGAGACCACTATTGTTGGCGTCCCACATCCAAGCATTACATACTAGAGCACAAAGAGCACGCTATAGCTGAGAAATACCCCGAATGGCAGTGTATATCACAGAGGTCATTGCTTACCTATCTTAACGTAGGCAAACGTAACATAACCGTCCGTAACCGAACTAAATCTATTGTGCCGAGAAC
>NW_016933177.1:0-292 GCF_001483705.2 Eufriesea mexicana
GAGGAAAGATTCTATTGGCGTGCTATAGCCATTGCAATGATATATAATCTGGATGCAAAATCCAATTTTATTAACATTTTCTACTAATATCGTTGTGAGCTAACTTTCTTGTATAAAAAAGGAGGAAAGATTCTATTGGCGTGATATAGCAATTGCAATGTTGTAGAATCATGCTGGATAATTTAATTTTATTGACATTTTCAACTAATATAATGGTGAGTTAACTTTGTTGCATAAATAAGGGGGATAGATTCTATTGGCGTGCTATAGCCATTGCAATGCTATAGAATCT
>NW_016933178.1:0-1109 GCF_001483705.2 Eufriesea mexicana
ACTGCGCTCCAGCATGTTCTGCTTGGCAATGGGTAGCAGTTATGCTCTCGGCACGTTAATTTGCGTTAGGCTACGTTCGGTTAGGTTACGCTAGGACAGGTTATGCAACGATATCTCCGACTCTTGTGCTATGCACGGCAGTGCGGTGGATGCCTGCGCTCTGCTGTTCTACAGTGCTTTCTGCTTGGCGCTGGGTTGGCCAGCGATAGTGTCTTCGGCACTTTAGGTTGGGTTCGGTTACGTCCAGTTATGTTAAGTTTGGTTAGGTTGGGATAGGGTGGCTATGACTTTTTTGCTATACTGCGATTCTATGGATTTCTGCGCTCTTCTCTCCTCTAACGTTTTTTGCTTGGCTCTAATAAGGCTTTGTTGTGTCACGTTTGGTTACGTTACGTTTGAATAGTTTAGAATGGGACTTCTTTGGCTATTATGTTGTACACCGCTTTTCGGTGGTTTTTGCACTCTACTCTGATCTAATATGTTCTGCATGGCTCCGTGGAGGCCAGCAATAGAGCTCCCGGTAAGTTATGTTAAGTTATCCTACGTTTGGTATGGTTTGGTTAGGTTGGACTTGGTTGTGGTTGCTCTGACTTTTGTGATATACGCTTCTTTTCGGCGCCTTCCTGCACTCTACATAGCTTCACTGCACCCTGCCCGACTCTGGGTTGTGCAGCATAGGGGCAATGGCACGTTGCGTTGTGCTACGTTACGGATGCTTTGGTTAGGTTAGGTTAAACTTTGCTGGCATGTCTTAGACTCTCGTGCTATACGCTGTTATAAGGTATATTTCAGCTCCCTACTCTCCTCTAATATGTTCTGCTTGGCAGTGGGGAGGCCAGCAATCTTGGTCGCGGCACGTGACTTTGAGTTATGTACGTTTGGTTAAGTTACGCTGGCTTGGGTCAGGTATGTTCAGCATTGGCTTTTCGCTACGCACTGCTATTCTATGGACTTCTGCGCTCTAAAGTGCGCTACCCGAGTCTGCTTTTCTCTTTTGACGCCGGGAATAGTGGTCGCGGCACGTTAGGTTGACTTACGTTACGTTTGGTTTGGCTATGCAATATCGACGACTTTTGTGCTATACTCCGATATTCTGTGGAATTGTGTGC
>NW_016933179.1:0-289 GCF_001483705.2 Eufriesea mexicana
CCATCCATCCATACATCCACCCATCCATACATCCACCCATCCATACATCCATCCATCCATACAAGCACAAATCCATACACCCATCGATCCATACATCTATACTTCCACACATACATCCATCCATACATTCATACAAACACCCGAACACTCATACATGTATACATCCACAGATACATCCGTACATACATCCATACATACAACCATTCGTCCATCCATACATACATCAGTACATTCGCCCATCCATACACGCAACCATACATCCATCCATGCATCCACCCAACAATCCATC
>NW_016933179.1:398-667 GCF_001483705.2 Eufriesea mexicana
CATCCATCCATACGGCCATCCATCCATACATCCACCCGTTTATACACACATCCTTCCATACATGCACCCACCCATACAACCACCCATCCATACATCCATGCGTCCGTACATCCATACATTCGTACATCCACACATCCATGCATACATACATACATCCGCACATCCATCCATTCGTTCATCCACACGTCCATACATAAATACATCAGTACATCTATACATCCATACGGACATCCATACATTCATACATTCAAACAATCATACATGTACCC
>NW_016933180.1:0-286 GCF_001483705.2 Eufriesea mexicana
AATAAAATTGAATTTTCCAGAAAGATTCTATAGCATTGCAATGCCTATAGCATGCCAACAGAATCTTTCCTCCTGATATATGGAAGAAAGTTAGCTCACCACCATATCGGTCGAAAATCTCAATAAAATTGATTATCCAACCAGACCCTTTGGAATTCCAACGGCAATAGCACGCCAATAGAATGTTTCCGCCTTATTTACGCAAGAAAGGTGGTTAAACACGATATTATTCGAAAATGTCAATAAAATTGAATTTTCCATCCAGATTCTATATCATTGAAATGGT
>NW_016933181.1:0-695 GCF_001483705.2 Eufriesea mexicana
TCTTTGCTTGAATCTGTGGAGGCCAGCATTAATGGTCTCGGTATGTTATGTTGAGTTAGGATATGTTTAGTTAGGTTAGGTTATGCTAATTCCGGTTAGGTTTGCTTTGACTTTCGTACTATTATTCGGTGCTATTCGGTGGATTTCTGCGCCCTATTGTGCTCTGCCATATAATGATTGTCCCTGGCGAGGCGAGCAATAGTGGTTGCGGCACTTTACGTTGAGTTGCGCCACGTCTGATTATGCTACCTTTGGTTGGGTTGGGTTAGGATGGCCTTGAATTTTCTGCCATACACTGCGATCCTATGGGTTTCGGTGCTCTCCACTCTTCTAACCCGTTTAGCTGGGCTCTGTGTAGGGCAGCAATTGAGGCCTCGTCACGTTAGTTTAAATTATGTTGCGTTTGGTTGCGTTGCGTTTGGTTGCGTTGCGTTTGGTGGTGTTGGGGCAGGATAGCTTTGACTTTTGCACTATGTACTGTGATATGATTAACTTCTGCGCTCTGCAGTGCCGTAGTGTTACGAGCTCGGCTCTGGGGTATACAGCAATAGTGGTCTCGGCACGTTAGTTTGAGTTATGTTACGTTTGGCTACGTTGTGTTTGGATAGGTTAGGATAGGGTAGCTTAATCTATTGTGCTATACACTACTATTCGGTGCATTTCTGCATTGTGCTGTGCTCTAGCATGTTCTGTTT
>NW_016933182.1:0-547 GCF_001483705.2 Eufriesea mexicana
GGGCGTTAGGCGATCTATGCACCAAGCAGTAACCGGTAACAGATTTTGAATAGACCTATTCTCCTGCAAGTAGATGGCTGTTCTTGCCATTGTATTGAATGCGTTAGGCGATATAATCGCCAAGCTGTGACAGCTTATAGATTTTTAGTAGACTTATCCTCTGGCAAGTAGATGGCTGTACTTTCCATTGGATTGAATGCGTTAGGCGATCTATTCACCAAGCTGTAACAGGTTATAGATTTTGAATAGATCTGTTGTCTGGCATGTGGAGGAATGTACATGCCATTGGATTGAAGGCGTTAGGCGACCTATTCACCAAGCTATAACAGCTTATAGATTTTGAATAGGCTTATTCTCTGGCAAGTTGATGACTGTAATTGCCATTTGATTGAAGGCGTTAGGCGATCCATCCACCATGCTATAACAGGTTATAGATAGGGAATAGACATATTCTCTGGCAAGTCGGTGGCTGTACCTGCCATTTGATTGAAGGCGTTAGTCGACCTATTCACCAAGATATAACAGGTTACAGATTTTGAATAGACCA
>NW_016933183.1:0-631 GCF_001483705.2 Eufriesea mexicana
TGTCAATAATATTTAATTTTCCAGGATGATTCTATAGCTTTGCAATGCCTATAGCACGCCAATTGAACCCTTCCTCCTTACTTACGCAAGGAAGTTACCTCACCACGATATTAGTCGAAAATGTCAACAAAATTATAATTTCCAGCCACATTCTATATCATTGCATTGGCTATAGCACTCAAAAAGCATCTTTCCTCCATACTTACGCAAGGAAGTTACCTCACCACGATATTAGTCGAAAATGTCAACAAAATTATAATTTCCAGCCACATTCTATATCATTGCATTGGCTCTAGCACTCAAAAAGCATCTTTCCTCCTCACTTACGCAAGGAAGTTACCTCACCACGATATTAGTCGAAAATGTCAATAAAATTGAATTTTCCAGGAAGATTCTATGGCTTTGCAATGCCTATAGCACGCCAATAGAACCTTTCCTCCTTATTTATGCAAGAAAGTTTACTCACAGCAGTATTAGCCGAAAATGTCAATGAAATTGGATTTTCCAGCAAGATTCCACAGCATTGCAGTGGATATAGCAGGCCAAAAGTATCTTTCCTTCTCACCTGCGCAAGAAAGAGAGCTCACAATGATATTAGTCGGAAATGTCAACAAAATTGTATTTTCCAGCC
>NW_016933184.1:0-259 GCF_001483705.2 Eufriesea mexicana
AGGACAGCAGATATCAGAAAACCGCCGCGATGCAGTGAACGGCACAAAAGTCCTAGATATCCTGGCATCGCTTGTCCTAACCTGTCCTAACCAAACGTTGCGTAACTCAACATAACGTGCCGCGACCACGTCTCCTGGCCTCCGCATGGTCAAGCAGAACGTAGAAGGGCACAGAAGGTCGCAGAAATCCACCCAGTGGTAGTGTATGGCAAGGAGGTCAAAGCTGCCCTTACCAAACGTAACCTAGCTCAACCTAACG
>NW_016933185.1:0-214 GCF_001483705.2 Eufriesea mexicana
CCATTCGATTGAAGGCGTTAGGCGATCTATTCACCAAGCTATAACAGGTTATAGATTATGAATGGACCATTTTTCTGGCAAGTAAACGGCTGTACTTGCCATTGGATTGAAGGCGTTAGACGATCTATTCACCAAGATATAACTGATTATTGATTTTGAATAGACCTATTCCCGGGCAAGTAGATGGCAGTACTTGACATTGGATTGAAGGCTT
>NW_016933186.1:0-3524 GCF_001483705.2 Eufriesea mexicana
GTACCGAGACCGCTATTCCTTCCCACGCTGGTACCAAGCAGAAACTATTGGAGCACTGTAGAGAGCAGAGACCCACGGCGAAGCAGTGTATAGCACCCAAGTCAAACACACCCTGACCTTACTTTACCTAACCTAATCAAAGCTAACATAACCACTATTGCGGTCGTCCCAAGAGACGAGCGGAAATTGTTGGGGCGCAGTAGAGCGCAGAAGTCCACCGCAATGCAGCGTATAGTACATAGGTCGAAGATACCCTAACGTAGCATGACTTCAACTAACCTAACCAAACGTTCCATGACTCAGAATAACTTGCCGCGACCACTGCTTCCGGGCTCCCCAGTGCAGAACGCAGTAGGGCACAGTAGATCACAGAAATGCATCCAACAGCAGTGAATGTCACGACAGCCAAAGCTACCCTAACCAAACCTAATCAAAGCCTAACCTATCCAAACGTAGCCTGGCACAAGCTAACGTGCCACGAACCCTATTGCTCGCCTCACCAGTGACGAGCAGTGTATAGGAGAGCAATGTAGATCGCAGGCATCCACCGACTAGCAGTATCTAGCACAAAAGTCAAAGGAATCCTGACCTTGCGTTCCTAACATAACCTATCGGAACGAAACCTAACACAAGCTAACGTGCCGAGACCACACTTACTGGTCGCCCCGTGACAAGCGGGACATATTCGAGCGCAGTAGAGAACAAGGATCAACCGGAAAGCAGCGCACGACACGAAAGTCAGATATATTCTATCTTAACCTGGCCAAACGTGACATAAGCAAACGTGGCGTAACACACCCTAACGTGTCGAAAAAATATTACTGGCGTCCACAGCGCTAAGCAGAATATACAAGGGCAGAGTAGAGCGCAGTATTCCACCGCATTGTTATGTATAGAGCAAAAGGCAGACATACCCTGACATAACCAGACGAAAACTGACCCAACCAAACGTAGTGTATCTCAACATAACGTGCCGCGACCACTGCTCCTGGCATCCCTATAGTAAAGCAGATTGTAGTAGAGCACAGTGGATTACAAGTATCCACCGAATAATAGTGTATAGCACGAAAGACAGTGATATCCTTACCGAACTTGCATAGCCTAACCAAACCAAACGTAACATAGTTCAACCTAACTTGCCCCTACCACTATTGCTCGCTTCCCCAGATTCGACCAGATTATTGTAGAGCAATGTAGAGCGCAGAAATCCGCCCGATCGCGGCGTACATCTCAGAAGTCGAAGTTACTCAAACTAAACCTGATCGAGCCTAACCAAGACAGGCGTAGCATATACCAGCGTAACGTGCAGCGACCAGTGCTGCTGACATCGCCGTGCAAAGCAGAATATGACAGAGTACTCTAGATCACAGAAGTCCACCGAATAACGGTGTATATCACGAAAGTCAAAGAAATCGTGACCAAACCCTCATTATCTACGATAAGGACGCGTAGCTATATCAAACTAACTAGCCGAGATAACTATTATTGGCCACAGCGGAGCCAAGCAGAAAATATCAGAACGCAGTGGAACGCAGAAGTCGGAGGATAGCAGTGTGTAGCACAGAAGTCTGAAGTATCGTATCCTCACCTCACCAGACGTAACATAACGAAATGCGGCATAACACAACCTAACGTGCCGAGAACACTACTTCTGGCCTCTCCAGAGCCAAGCAGAGTGTACTAGAGCACAGCAGAGCGCAGAAGTCCACCGCATTGCAGTGAGTAGCATAAAAGTCGAAGACATCCAGGCCTAACCAGACCTAACCTGACCAAACCAAACGAAGCGTAGCTCAACAGAGCGTGCCGCTACCATTAATGCCGGCCTCCCATGAGTGGAGCAGATTATAGTTGAGTAACGTACAGAGCATAAGTCCACCGAATATCAGTGTATAGCTCAAAAGTGGAAGATATCCTGACCTTACCTGACATAACCTAACCTAACCAAACGTGGCACAGCTCATCACAACTTTCCGCGACAGCTGCTCTGGTATACCCGGAGGCAAGCTGAATATAGTAGAGCACAGTCGAGCGCAGATATCCAAAGAGCAACAGTATATAGCACGAAAGTCAAGCTATCCTTACCGAAATTAACCTATCCGCAACTAATCAAACGTTACCTGACGCAGCCTCAGTTGCCGAGACCAATATTGCTGGCATTCCCAGGGCTAAGCAGAATATGCTAGAGCGCAGTAGATCACAGGAGCCCACCACATAATAGGGTATGGTACGAAAGTCAGAGCTATCCTAACCAAACATAACCTAGCCTAATGAAACCAAACGTAACCTAACTCAAACTTAGGTGCCACCACCACCACTGCTCTCCTCCCAAGAGTCGAGCGGAGCGTAGGAGAGCAATGTAGAGCGCGTAAATTCACCGTGTTGCAGTGTACATCACAAAAGTCAAAGAAATCCTAACCAAACCATCCTAACCGAACCCAACGTTACGTAACCTAGCACAATCTAGCGTGCCGAGACCGCTATTACTGACCACCACAGAGCCAGGCAAAGCATATTAGGACACATTAGAGCTCAGGTATCCAGCGAATAGCAGTGTATAGCACAAAAGTCAAAGTAGCCTATCCTAACATAGCCAAACGTAGCTTACCCGAACGTAGCCTACCTGAACCTAACACGACGAGACCACTATAGCTGGCCTGCGCAGAGGCTAGCGGAATGTATTAGAGCACCGTTGTGCGCAGATATTCACCGCGTTGCAGTGTATAACAAAAAAGTCAAAAATAACCGAACCATACCTGACCTAACCTAACTTAACCGTTCGTACCGCAACACAACATAACACGCCGAAGCCACTACTGTTGACCTCCCCAGAGCCAAGCAGAACATACTAGATCACACTGGAGCATAGAACTCCACACAATAGCAGTGCAAGGCACAAAAGTCAAAGCAATCCTAACCTAATATATACAATCTTCACATAACCAAACGTAACTTAATTAAAGCTAACGTAACGCGGCCGCAATTGCTGACCTCGCAAGAGTCGAACAGAACTTACTAGTGGACAGTAGAGCGCAGAAATGAATCCAATCGCAGTGTATGGCACAAAAGTCATATGTATCAAAACCTAACCCAAGCGAACAGAACCTCACCATACGCTGCCTACCCCACCTAACGTGCCGCGACCACTATTGGTGGCATCCCCAAGGACAAGCAGAATATAGTAGAGCACAGGCTAGCGCAGAAATCCACTGAATAACAGTTTATAGCGCGAAAGACAAGGCTAGCCCTACCGAACTTATTCTAACCTAAACTATCCGAACGGAACCTGACTCAGTCTGAGGTATCGAGACCAATATTGCTGGCATCCACAGAGCCAACCAGAAAATGATAGAAAACTGTAGAGCGCAGGAATCCTCCGCATTACACGGTATAGCACAAAAGTCAAAGATATCTTATCCCAACAGAGTCAATCGTAACGCAGTATAGCACAAAAGTCAAAGATATCTTATCCCAAAAGAGTCAATCGTAACGCAACCAGACGTAACCTATCACAAGATAAAGCACCG
>NW_016933187.1:0-560 GCF_001483705.2 Eufriesea mexicana
ATATTAGATCACAGCAGCGCGCAGAAATTCACCGTATGGAAGTTTACATCACAAAATTCAAGCCATCCTTTCCAAAAATGACAAAGCCTAACCAAACCAAACGCAAACCAAAGGTGCCACGTCCAAAATTGCCCCCCCCCCCCAGAGACTAGCAGATGCTAGTTGAGCAACGCAGAGCGCAGATATCGATCGAATAGCAGTGTATAGCACAATGGTCGGTGCCATACTAACCAAACATAACGAAATGCAACATAATCAACCGCAACGTATGCAAACCCAACTTGACACGACCGCTATTGCTGGCCTCCCCTGAGACACGCAGATGATAGTAGAGCAGTGCAGTGCACAAATGTCGACCGAATGTCAGTGTATAGAGCAAAAGCCAAAGCTATCCCAACCAAATGTATCCTAACCTAGCAAGGCCAAGGGTGACCGTGCTCAACCTGGCGTGCAGAGACCGCCATTGCAGGCCTCCCCGGAGCCAAGAAGAACATACCGGAACATAGTAGAGAGCAGTAACACAGAGCATTGCAGTGTGTGGCACAAAAGTCAAAGATATC
>NW_016933188.1:0-2531 GCF_001483705.2 Eufriesea mexicana
CATACACCCATCCATAAATCCATCTAACCATACATCCATCCATCCATACATCCATACGTATATTCATCCATACATCCATACATCAGTAGATCCGTCCATCCATACCTCGATCCACCCATACATCCATTTATCGATACAGACACCCATCCATACTCCCATCCTTACATACATCCATCCACCCATACATCCAATCATCCATACATCGATCGATCGATACATCCTTCCATCCATACATGCATACATACATCAATACATACATCCATACATACACCCATACAACATTCATCCATACACACAAACATACATACATACATCCATACATACATGTATACATCCATACAAACATCCATCCGCACATCCATTCTTCCATACACCCATCCATCCATACATCCATCGATCCATAAATATATCCTTCCATACATCCGTCCACCAATCCATCTATCCACCACTATATCCATACATACATCCATACATACATCAATACATGCATCCATACATACACCAATACATTCGTCCATATATACATCAATACATACGTCCTTCCATACATCCATACATACATCCATCCGCACATACATCCATGCGTCCATCCATCCATCCATTCACCCATCCAACCATCCACGCATCCGTTCATCCACACAACCATTCATTAATTCTACTGTCCATCCACCCAACCATTCATACAATCACACATCCATACATCCATACGTCCATACATCTATACAAACAATCATCCGTACATACATTCTTCCATACATAGATACATCCGTACATCCGTCCATCCATACCTAAATCCATCCATACATCCAACCATCCATACAACAATTCATCCGTACAAACATCCATCCATACACCTAACCATCCATACATCCAGTCATTCATCCATCCATACATCCATACATCCGTACATCCGTCCATCCATACCTCAATCCATCCATACATCCATCCATACATACAAATATTCATCCATACATACATCAAACCAGACATCCACCTTCCTGCACATCCATCCATCCATACATACAACCATCCATACATCCATCGAACCATGTATCCATCGATCCATACAAGCACCAATCCATACATCCATCGATCCATAGATCTATCCATTCATACTTCCATACATATATACATTCATACAGCCATACATCCGTACATACATACATTCGTACATCCATACATCCACACATCCATACATGCAAAAATCCGTCCGACCATACAGCCATACGTTCACACATACAACAATACGTACATCCACACATCCGCACATACACCCATACACATCCCTACATATACCCATCGATACATTCATACATACATCCATTCAAACACCCATACATACATCCATAGTTATATCCATAAATACATTCAAACATACATCCATACATCCATCCATACATGCATCCATACATACGCCCATCCTTACACGCATCCATACATCCATACATATGTCCGTTCATACATCCATCCATACACCCATGCACATTTACACCTATACATCCATACATCCATCCATCCATACATCCATTCATCCATACATCCATCCATCCATCCATCCATACATTATTACATCCACAATCCATATATCCATAAATCCATCCACTCGTACGTCAATCCTTCGATACATCCATCTATCCATACATCTATACATCCGTGCATCCGACCATCCATACCTTAATCGACCCATACATCCATTCATCCATACAGCCATCCATCCATACGTCCACCCATCCATACGTACACCGACCCATACGTCCATCCGTCCATACATCAATCCACCAAACCAACCATGTATGCACCCATACTTCCATACATACATCAATACGTAAATCCACACATACACCCATACATTCATCCATACATACATGCAGACATACATCCATACATATATCCATACATACATCCATGCATACATCCATCATTCCACACATCCATCCATATATGCATCCATCCTTCCGAACATCCATCGAACCATACATCCATCCATTCATACAAGCACCCATCCATGCATCCATCGTTCCATACACCTATCCATCCATACATCCGTACATCCATACATCCATCCATCCACACATCCATACATCCACACACCCATACATCCGTACAAACAACAATACACAGATCCATACATACACGCATACATTCATCCATACATACATCCATACATACACACTTACATACATCCATACATACATCCATACATACATCCATTCAAACATCCATACGCACATCCATGCACACATCCATACACACATCCGTACAAACATCCATACATACATCCGTTCTTCCGTCCATGCAGCCATCCATTCATCCACCAACACACCCATACATCCATGCAACAGTACATCCATACATGCGTACATCCGTACATCCATACATGCATACACACATACATACATAACTCAAATACGTCCATACATTCGAACAACGATACATACGTACATACGAGCATACTTACATACATACATACACCCATATGACCATCCATCCATACATCCATACATCCACACACACATACATCCATATATCCA
>NW_016933189.1:0-253 GCF_001483705.2 Eufriesea mexicana
CCATCTACTTAACATAGAATAAGACTATTAAAAATTCATAACCTGTCATAACTCGATGAATAGGTCACCCAACGTTCTAAATCCAATGGTACGTATAGCCATCTACTTACCATAGAATAAGTCTATTCAAAATCAATAACCTACCATAATTTCATGAATAGATCACTTAACGTTCTCAATCCAATGGTATGTATAGCCATCTACTCACCATAGAATAGGTCTATTCAAAATTTATAACTTACTATAATTTTAT
>NW_016933190.1:0-503 GCF_001483705.2 Eufriesea mexicana
CTAACATAGCCAGACATAACGTAACCAAACGTAACACAAGTCAGCCTAACGCGAAGGTAGCCACTATTGCTGTCTTCCACAGAGACAAGCATGGAGTATTAAAGCATTATAGACCGCGGAAGTCCACCGAACAGCAGCGTATAGCACAAAAGTTGAAGCGAACCTATCCTGACCTAGCCAAAAGGAACATAACCGATCGTGACGTAAGCGGAGACCATTACTGCTGGCAACCCCAGTTCCACGCAGAACATGGGAGAGCACAGTAGATCGCAGATGTCCACCAAAGACAGTGTGTATTACGAAAGGGAGAGCCCTCCAGACAAAATTTATCCTAACCAAACACAACAAAACGTAACCTAACACAACGAAACGTGCCCCGACTACTACTACTGGACTCCGTGGCCAGCAGGGCGTAGTGGAGGAAAGTAGAACGCAGCAACCCAGTGAATGGTATTGGATAGCACAAAACCCGAAACTATCATTTCCGAACCTAGCCAAACGAA
>NW_016933191.1:0-225 GCF_001483705.2 Eufriesea mexicana
CTTCGACTTTTTTGTTATATACTTCTACTCGGTGGACTTCTGCGCTCTACGGCGCTCTAGTATATTTTACTTGGATATGGGGAGTGCAGCAGTCGAGCTCTCGCCACGATAGGCAGAGATATGTTG
This sequence comes from Eufriesea mexicana, assembly GCF_001483705.2. Classification (NCBI taxonomy): domain Eukaryota; kingdom Metazoa; phylum Arthropoda; class Insecta; order Hymenoptera; family Apidae; genus Eufriesea; species Eufriesea mexicana. Next base: position 127 of record NW_016933191.1, read on the forward strand.
CGTTCGGCTCTGCTACGTTTGGTTGGGCTAGGATATGTTAGCTTAGACCCTTGTGCTATACATTTCTCTTCGGAGGATTTCTGCGCTGTAAATTGCTCT
>NW_016933192.1:0-5105 GCF_001483705.2 Eufriesea mexicana
GTGAATCTAGCGCGGAAGTCCATATAATCGCAGTGCATATCACAAAAGTCGGAGATACCCTAATCTAACCTGACGTAACCTAACCTATAAAAACGAAGCATGGCTAAACATGACGTGCCACGACCATTGCTCCAGGCCTCCCCGGAGCCAAGCCTAATGTGGTAGGGTACAGTAGATTACAGAAATCCACCTGATAGCAGTGTACATCACGACAGTAGATGCTACATTAACCAAACGTAGCCAAACCTAACCCAACGAATCGTAACATTACTCAACCTAGCGTGCCCCGACTACCATTGCTGGCCTCCACAGAGACGAGCAGAACCTACTAAGGGACAGCAGGGCACAGAAGTCCATAGAACAGCAGTGTACAGCACAAAAGTCATATCTAACCAGGTCTAGCCCAAGCTAACGTAACCCAAACAAATGTAGCCTACCTCAACGTACCGTGCCGCGGCCGCTACTGCTCGCCTACACAGAGTCTGGCAGAGTATAGTAGAGCGCAGCAGATCACAGAAATCCGCCAAATAACAAGGTATGGCACGAAAGGTGAAGCTTTCCTGACCAAACATAGCCTAACCTAATTTACTCTATCGTAACGTAACACAACGTAAAGTGCTACGATCACTATTGCTCGTCTCCCCACAGTCGAGCAGGGTATAGTAGAGCAATGTGGGGCGCTGGAATCCATCCAATAGCAGTGTAATGCACAAAACTCGAGAACACCGCGACCAAAGCTGGCATAACCTAGCCTAACCAAAAGTAGCATAACTCAACATAACTTGTGGCGCCCGCTATTGATGGCATTCGTAGAGAAAAGCGGAGCATATTAGGACACATTAGAGCGCACAGATCCACCGAATGGAAGTGTAGAGCACAAAAGCCAAATACATCATTTTCTAACCTGACCTAACCTAGCCTAGCCAATCGCGGACTAACACAACATAACGTGCCGCGACCGCTATCGATGGCCTTCGTGAAGCCCAGCAGAAGATATTAGAAGTCAGTAGATCGCAAAAATCCGCGGACAGCAGTTTATAGCACAAAAGCCTAAAGTATACAATCCTAACCTGACCAAACCTAACATGACCGTACGTAGCATAGCTCAACCTAACGTGCCGAGACCACACTGGGTGGCATTCCCAGGGCTATGCGTAATGTATTAGAGCACAGTACAGCGCAGAAATAGTGCAAATATCAGTGTATAGCACAAAGTCGGAGATCAGCTGTCCGAGATTGACACAACCTAACCAGACCAAACGTAACATACCACAGCTTCATGTGCGAGGCCAATATTGCTGGCCTCGCCAGAGCCAATCAGAAGATATTGGAGCACAGACGCGCGCAGATATCCGCGGAGAGCTGCGTATAGCACGAAAGTCCAAACTACCCCTTCCTAACCTCACTAAATGTAACACAACCATACGTGGCCTAGCTCAACCTAGCCTGCCGAGACCACTATTGCTGGAATCCCCAGGGCCAAGCAGAGCATATTGTATAACATGGGAGCGCAGGAGCCACCGTACAGCGGTGAATAGCACAGAAGACAGAGTATCCAATCCTATCCTAGCCAAACTTAACGTCACCGAACGTAACATAACTCAACCTAACATGGCAAAACCACCATTGCAGGCACACACAGAGACAAGCAGAATGTACTAGAGCGCGGTAGAGCGCAGAAATAAGCCGCATTGCAGTGAATAGCACAAAAGACGTGGATATCCTTGCATAACCTGAGCTATCCTAACATAACCAAACGCAGCATGACCCAACATAACATGCCGCGACCACTGCTCCTGGCCTCTACGCAGCAAAGCCGAGTGTAGTAGGGCACAGTAGATCGCAGGCATCCACGGAGTAGCAGTGTAAGGCACAAGGGGCTATGCAGCCTATCCTAACCTAGCCAATAGTAGGATATGCAAAAGCGACCTAACACAAACTATAATTAGGAGACCTCTATAGCTGTTCACCAAGGAGACAAGCAAAGTATACTAGAGCACAGCTGCGAGAAGAAATCTACCGCACTGCAGTGAACAGCACAAAGGTCGAATATATCCTGACATAACCCGACCTAATCTAACGAAACCGGTTGTAGCACAGCACAACACTGCCAGCCGCAACCACAGCACCTGGCCTCCCGAGAGCCAAGCAAAGTGCAGTAGAGTACAGTCGATCACGGAAGTCAACCGAGTAACAGTGTATAGCACGATAGTCGAAGCAATCCTAACCAAACTAGCCTAACCTAACCTGACCAATCGTAACATAGCTCAACCTTCCGCTCCTCGCACACTATTACTCGTCATCACATGTTCGAGGAGAGTACACTAGAGCAATGTGAAGCGCAGAAATCAACCAAATAGCAGCGTACAGCACAAGAGTCAATGAACTCCTAACCAAGCCCTCCTAACCTAGCCTAACGAAACGTAGCCTAACTCAAGCTGACGTGAGGCGAGTCCCGTTACTGGCCGCCGCAGGACCAAGCAGAACATACTAGATCACAGTAAAGCGCAGAGGTCCACCGAATAGCAGCGTACGGCAAAAAAGTCTAAGCTATTCTGTCCTAAATTAACAAAACGTAGCATAAGCGAACGTAGCTAAACTCGATCTAACGTGCCGAGACCACCATTTCTGGCCTCCCCAGATCCAAGCAGAATATACTGGAGCACAGCGGGGCGCTGAAATCCACCGCAATGCAGTTTATAACACAAAAGTCAAGCATTCTCTAAACAAACTTGTCCTTACCTAACCTTTCCAAATGTAGTTTAATTACACATGACGTGAAGAGAATAGTATTGCTGACATCCCCAGATCCAAGCAGAATACGATAGAACGCAGTAGAAAGCAGAAATCCTCCGAATAGCAGTGTATTACACAGAAGTCATGGCTACCGCATCCTAACCCAGCCAAACCTATCATACGCATACGTAACTTTACTCAAGCCAACGCGCCGATGCCACTATTGCTGACATCCCCAGAACCTAGCAGAGTATACTAGACCGATGTAGATCGCAGAAATCCACCGAATATCAGTGTATTGCACAAAAGCCAAGGCTATCGTATCCAAACCTTGCCAAACGTAGGGCGAATGTAAGTAATCTTTCTCAGCCTATCGCGCCGAGACCACTATTTCTGGCCACCCGAAAGCCAAGTAGGGGACACTAGAACGCAGTAGAGCGCAGAGATCCACCAAACAGCAATATATAGCACAGAAGCCGAGGTTACCGTATCCTAACCACACCAAACGTAACATAAACGAACGCAGCTAAACTCGATCTAACGTGCCGAGATCACTATTGCTGGCCTCACCAGAGCCAACCACGATATACTAAAGCACAGCAGAGCGCAGGAATCCACCACATTGCAGTGCATAGCACACAAGCGGAAGATAACCTAACCTAACCTGTCCTAACCTAAGCAATACAATCGTATTGTACCTCAACATTACGCGATTAGATCATTATTGCTGGACTCCCGAGAGCCAAGCAGAACGTATTAGAGCACAGTAGATAGCAGAAGTCCATAGAAACGCAGTATATAGCAAAAAGTTGTAGCTACCAGAACATAACCCATGCTAACGTAGCCGAACCAAACGTAGTCCAACTCAGCATAAAGTGCCGCGACCACTATTGCTGTCGTACCCAGGGACAAGCAGGTTATAGTAGAGCACAGTTGAGGGCAGATATCCTCTGGACAGCAGTGTGTTGCACGGAGGTCGGAGATACCCTGACCGAGATTAACCTAACCTAATCGAACAAAACACAACACATCTCAAACTAACGGGCCGAGCCAACTATTACTGGCCTCCCCAGAGCCAAGAAAACGGTATTAGATCACAATAGAGCGCAAAAGTCTGCGGGCAGCAGTGTATAGCAAAATAGACTATGCTATCACACTCTAATCTCACCAAACGTGGCACAGGCACATGTATCACAGCTCAACCTAACGTGCCGAGACCACTATTGCTGGCTTCCGCAGCGCCAAGCAGAATATACTGCAGCACAGCAGAGCTCAGAAATCCACCGTTCTGCTGTGTATAGCACAAAAGTTTGACGTACCCTGACTTAACCTGACATAACGTAAGCTATCCAAATGTAGTTTAACCGCACATAACTTGTCGTGACCTATATTGCTGGGCCCCAAGAGCCAAGCGGTACGTATCTGGGTACAGTAGGAAACAGAGGTCCAACAAATAGCAGCGTATAGCACAAAAGTGGAAAATAACATAACATAACTTGACCAAACCTATCCTACCCGCACGTAGAGAAACTCAAAATAGCGTCAAGAGACCAAAATTGCTGGCTTCCACAGAGCAGAGTAGATAATGTTAGTGCACGGTAGAACGCAGAAAGCCGCCAAATAGCAGTGTATAGCCAAAGGTCAAGGATCAACCTAACCAGTCGTACAGTAACTAAACCTAACCTGCCGCGACCACTATTGCTGGATTCTCCAGAGACAAGCAGAACACGATAGAGCACAGTACAGCACGGAAGTCCGTAGGATATCATCAGTGTTGAGCACTTATGACAATGCTATCCTAACCTGACCCAACCAAACCTGACACAACCAAACGTAGCAAATCCCATCCAAACGTGCCGAGACTACAATTGATGGACTCCACAAAACCAGGCAGAATATACCAGATCGCAGTAGAGCGCTGAAGGCTACCAAATAGCAGTGTATATCATAAACGTCAAAGATTACCTAACCTAACCAGACCTATTCTAACTTAACCTAACGTGGAATAACTAAACCTAACGACCCGAGATCACTATTGCTGGCCTCCCCAGATCACAGCAGAACATACTAGAGCACAGTATGGCGCAGAGGTCCGCCGAATATCAGTGCATAACACAAAAGTCAAAGTCATCATAACCAAACGTAACGTAACCTAACCTGACGAACGTAATGTAGCTCAACCTATCGTGCCAAGAAAGCTATTGCTGTCCACCCCAGGGTGGAGCAAAGTATAGCAGAGCAGTGAAGAGCGCAGAAATCCGCCGAATGGCAGTTTACAGCACAATAGACAAAGATATCTTGTCCTAACCTAACGAAACGTAACATCAGCATACGGAACGTAACCCAAACTGACGTGCCACGAAAGCAAT
>NW_016933192.1:8190-11199 GCF_001483705.2 Eufriesea mexicana
CTGCATGGCGGCGGACTTCTGCCATCTACTATGCTCTAGCATATTCAAATTCGCTGTGCGGAGGCCAGCAATATCGGTCACGGCACGCTAGGTTGTGTTAGGCTACGTTTGGTTATGTTACGTTTGGTTTGGTTAGGAGAGGATAGATTTGACTTTTGTGCTATATACTGCTGCTCGGTGGATTTCTGCGCTCTACTGCATACAATACGCTCTGCTTTGCTCTGGGATGTCAGCAATAGTGTTGTCGGCACGTTAAGTTTAGTTAGGTTACGTTTGGTTTGGTTAGGCTTTTCTGGGTTGTGATAGGATAGCTATGACTCTTCTGCTATACATTGCCATTCTTTTGTCTTCATCGCTCTACTCTCATTTAATATGCTCTGCTTCGCGGTGGGGAGGACAGCGATAGTGTTCTAGGCACTTTAGGATAGATATGGTTGCGTTTGTTTATGCTACGTTTGGCTAGGTTAGGATAGGATAACCCTGACTATTGTGTCATACACTCCTATTCGGTGGATTTATGCGATCTACGTTGCTCTGCGATACTCTCTTTGACTATGATGTGGCCAGCAATAGTGATCATGACACGACAGGTTGAGTCGTGTTACGTTTGGCTAGGCCAGCTTGGGTTATGTATGGTTGTGATGGCTTTGACCTTTGTGCTGTACACGTCATTCTTTCGATTTCTCCGATCTACTCTGCTCTAATACGCTCTGTTTGGCTTTTGAGAGGCAGCAATGGTGGTCTCGGTATGTTAGGTTCAGTTATGTTTCGTATGGTGAGGTGACGTTTGTTTGGGTTTGGTTCGGATAGCTTTGACTTTCTTGGCGTAGACTGTCATACGGTTGACTTCTGCGCCCTACTCTGCGCTACTACGTTCTGCACGACTCTTGGGAGGCCAGAAATATTTGTCTCGGCACGCTAGTTTGAGTTACGCTACGTTCGCTTATATTACGTTTGGCCAGGTTAGGATACAGTATATTAGACTTTTGCGCCATACGAGGTTATTCGGTGGATTTTTGCCATCTACTGTGCACTAATGTGTCCCCTTTGGCTCTGGGGTTGCCAGTAATTGTCGTCTCGGTACGTCATTTTGAGATAGATTCTTTTCGTTGGGTTACGTGAGGAAGGCTTGGTCAGGATTTCTTCTACGTTTGTGCTGTACACTGCTGTATGGTCGATTCCTTCGCTCTCCATTGCTCTACTATTATCTGCCCGACACTGGTGGGGCGAGAAATGGTGATAGTGGCACTTTAGTTTGTGATAGGTTACGTTTGGGTAGGTTAGGTTATGCTAAGTTTGGTCGTGATAGCCTCGGCTTTCGCTCCATACACGGCTATTCGGTTGGTTTCTGTGATGTACTGTGCTCTGATATATCCTGCTTGGTTCAGGGGAGGCCAGAAGCAGTGGTCGCGGCACGTTATATTGATTTATGCTACGATAGTTTGGGTTAGGTGAGGTAAGGTTTGGTTTGGATATCTTCGACTTCTGTGCCATACACTGCAATGCGGTGGATTTCTGCGCTCTACCGTGCCCTAGTACATCCTTCTTGCCCCTGTAGAAGCCGGCAATGGTGGTCTCGTCATGTTAGGTTTAGCCAGGTTACGTTTGAATATGTTTCGTTTGGCTTGGTTTTGAGAGGCTACTAGGGCCTTTGTGCTATTCACTGCTATTCGGTGAATATCTACGCTCTAATGTGCTCCAATTTGCTCTGATTTTCTCTGGTGAGGCCAGCAATATTGGTATCGTCTCGTTATGTTGAGTAACACTTGGATCAGGTTGGTTAGGTCAGAACGATTTAGGTCAGGGTGTGTTTGACTTTTCTGCTATACACTCCAATGCGGTAGAATTCTGCGCTCTGCCGCGCTCTAGTATACTCTGCGTAACCCTGGGGATGCCAGCAATAGTGTTCTCGGCACGTTAGGTTTAGCCAGGTTACGTTTGGATATGTTTCGTTTGGCTAGGTTAGGAGAGGCTACTCCGGCTTTTGTGCCGTTCACTGTTATTCGGTGGATTCCTGCGCTCTAGTGTGCTCGAATGTGCTCTGATTTCCTAGGGTGAGGCTAGCAATATTGGTATCGTCACGTTATGTTAAGTTATACTACGATCAGGTAGGCTAGGTCAGGGAAATGTAGGTCAGAGTGTGTTTGACTTTTCTGCTATACACGGCAATGCGGTAGAATTCTGAGCTCTGCTGCGCTCTAGTATACTCTGTTTAACCCTGGGGATGCCAGCAGTTGCGTTCTCGGCACGTTAGGTTTAGCAACGTTATGTTTGGATATGTCTCGTTTGGCTAGGTTAGGAGAGGCTACTTCGTCCTTTGTGCCATTCACTGCTATTCGCTATATGCGGTGGATATCTGCGCACTATTGCACCCTAGTACATTCGGCTTGTCGCTGTTGAGGCCAGCAAGGGTGGTCTCGTCATGATATGTTGAGTTGTGTGACGCCTGGGTATGTTACGTTTGGCTATGTTTGGTAATGATACTTTGGCTTTCTTGCTATGAACTGCTATTGGGTGGACTTCTGCGCTCCAATGCGCTCTAGCATTCTCTGCTTGGCTCTGGGGACGCCAGCAATATCGATCTCGTCACGTCATGTTCGGTTACACTACGTTGGGGTAGGATATGTAAGGTCAGGTTAGATCAGTGTGTGTTTGACTTTTGCGCTACACACTGCAATTCGGTGAGCCCCTGCGCCCTGCTCTGTCTGGTATACTCTGCTTGGTTATGGGGAGGTCAGCAGCAGTGGTCGAGGCACGTTACTCTGAGCGATGCTGCGTTTGGTTAAGCTAGGTTAGGTCAGGTTAGGTCAGGATATCTTCGACTTTTGTGCCATACGCTGATATTTGGTGGATTTCTGCGGTCTGCTGTGCTCTGGTATATTCGGCTTCGCTCTGTGGATGCGGCAATAGCGTTCTCGGCACGATAATGAGTTAGGTTACGTTCGCTTGTGTTACGTTTCGCTAGGTCAGAATGCTATAGCCTTGACTTTTGTGCTACACATTGTTATT
>NW_016933193.1:0-543 GCF_001483705.2 Eufriesea mexicana
CTGTCTTGGGCGCTTCCCCTGGCGGGCCCGTTGACGCCCCAGCGGAGGCGCCAGTCGCAGCCCCGGGCGTGTCCGGGAAGGACGCAGAAGCCAGCTGGTCTCTCGTCATCGACAGGCGCGAGAAGCGAGCGCAGCGGTAGGCGGGCTCTGCCACACACCTGCCCGCGAGAGTGCCCGCAATCGCGCCAAACAGAGCCGGCGGTAAGACGGGTCGCCGCGACCCTGGGACGAGCTCACATCGCGCGCTTCCCTCGACCGCAGCGGAGACCCAAGGGATGCCCGGGCACGACAAGAAGAAGAGCGGCGACAGGTAGGGCCTCACCCTTAAACGTCTAAAGACCGAAGGGATGCCCGGGCACGACAAGAAGAAGAGCGGCGACAGGTAGGGCCTCACCCTTAAACGTCTGCCGTCGCGGTTTGGGTACCCGAGGGCTCGAGGCTCTCTTCCGCGGAGGTCATTTATGCTGCAAGAGGAAAAATAAGTCTCGCCGACTTCGGGAACGAGGACTTACGCCCCTGTCGGGCCGCTTCCGGCGGTCTCCT
>NW_016933194.1:0-861 GCF_001483705.2 Eufriesea mexicana
AATTGAATTTTCCAGGCAGATTCAATAGCACTGCAATGGCTATAGCACGCCAATAGAATCCTTTCTCCTTATCTAAGCAAGAAAGTTAGCACACCACTATATTAGTCGAAAATGTCAATAAAATTGTATTTTCCAGCTAGATTTAATAGCATTGCAATGGCTATAGCACGGGAATAGAATCTGTCCTCCGAAATATGGAAGAAAGTCAGCTCACCACGATATTAGACGAAAATGCCAATAAAATTGAATTTTCCGGCCCGTTTCAATAGCATTGCAATGGCTATAGCACGCCTATGCAATTTTCCCTCCTTATTTATGAAAGAAAGATAGCTCACCACGATATTAGACGAAAATGCCAATAAAATTGAATTTTCCGGCCCGTTTCAATAGCATTGCAATGGCTATAGCACGGCAATAGAATCTTTCTTTCTTATTTATGCACGAAAATTAGCTCACCACGGTTTCAGTCGAAAATGTCATTAAAATTGAATTTTCCAGCCTGATTCTATACCATTGCAATGGTTGTAGCACGCCAATAGAATCTGTCCTCCTTATTTATGCAAGAAAGTTAGTTCACCACGATGTTTCTCGAAAATGTCAATGAAATTGAATTTTCGAGCCAGATTTTATAGCATTGCAATGGCTGTAGCACGGCAATAGTATCAGTCCTCCTTATTTATCCAAGAAAGTTACTTCACCACGTTATTAGTGGAAAATGTCAATAAAATTGAATTTTCCAGCCTGTTTCAATAGCATTGCAATGGCTGTAGCACGGCAATAGTATCAGTCCTCCTTATTTATCCAAGAAAGTTACTTCACCACGTTATTAGTGGAAAATGTCAATAAAATTGAATTTTCCTG
>NW_016933195.1:0-502 GCF_001483705.2 Eufriesea mexicana
GTTTGGATAGCATTGACTTTTCTGCTATACGCAGCGATTCCATGGATTTCTGCGCTGCACCCAAACTAACATGTGCTGCTTGGCTCTGGGGTGGCCAGCAATAGCGGTCGCGGCACGTTAGGTATAGTTGATCTTCGTTTGGCGTGGCTAGATTAGGCCTAGTTGTGTCAGCTTATCTTTGACTTTCGTGCCATACATTGCTATTTGCTGGCCTTCTGCGCTTTACTGTCCTCTACTGTACTCTGCTCTACCCTCAGGAGGCCAGCAATTAAGGTCGTGGCACGATAAACTTTGCTAGGTAACCTTAGGTTATTTGGCCCGGTAAGGATAGCATACCGTTAACTTTTGTGCTGTACGATGCTATACAGATAATTTCTGCGCTCCACTGTACTCTAATATGCTCTGCATGGCTGTGGGGAGGCCAGCTTCAGCGGCCTCTGTATATAAGTATCAGTTATGTTACGTATGGCTATATTAGAGTTGGTTATGTGTAGTTCGGATG
>NW_016933196.1:0-1774 GCF_001483705.2 Eufriesea mexicana
GCTACCATGCTGTAATTATGGCAGTACAGTCTATTGTGCTGTCAATTGCTAATATAGCGCGGGACCATGTACATATCCGCTGTAATTCTGCAATTGCTTCAAAACAAATCATCATTTAACAGATTAATGCAACGGTCACAGTGCACCGCCGGTGGATGCACTAAGCACCATACTGTCAATTCTAAGTAACTCACGACATAACTTTACTATGCACTGATTACACTACAGTTGCTTGGGAATTTACATCATCAATGAACAAATGGTACAATGCCTGGGGTACTGTGATGGGCCTTCGCTAAGTTCTGTGACGTCAGTTGTTGATATCTCGAGGGGTAATGGCATGCATTTCTCGTTCTTGTATAGCAGTAGGATATACAACATAAGTGAACGGATTAATCAAACAGCTGCCGTGTTCTGTTGGAGTACGCACTAAGTACCGCGCCCTGAATCGTAAATATCCCTAGGCATGACCGTACTATGCACTGATAGTTTTAGAATCGCTGTGCAAACTATATAATCGGTGAACACACAAATCCAGCGGTTACTGTACAGTGATGTCGGCTGTAATCTGCACAGTGTCCAGAATTGTTAATTTCTCGACAGATAATGGATATAATCGAAGTCGTTCCAGAACTTCCATAAAACATTATTCACCATTGAACAGGTTACTCAGACGGATAGACCGCTATGCTGGTGGAAGTACATATTACCGTGCTGTAAATGGGAAATATCTCTAGCCATAGTCATACCATGCGTAGATTATTCAGGAATTGATTCGGAAATTACGTCATCACTGAACAAAGCTGCCCAGCGACTACATTAATGTGATGATGGCTGCACTATGTACGTTGCTGTCACTGTTTAATTTCTCGGGAGATAATGGATCTGCATTTCTCGTCCTAGAATATGTGTGTAATATATACTACCAGTGAACAGAGCAAACCATCGGCAACAGTGATATGCTGGAAGACGAACTAAGTGCCGTAACGTTATTTGTAAATTTCTCCAACCATAACCTCAAAATACTTATGTTATTCTAGAGTTACTATCGAATTTTCATTATCTGTGGACAAAGTAGTGCAACGGCTACATTATTGGGATGGTGGGCTCACTCTGTACCGTGAAGTAGGTTGTTAATAACTCGAGCAACAGTGGAGCTGCATTTTGTCATTCTGGAGATGTTACGGAACTTAAATTATTACTGAACAAATTAATGCAACGACTACTGCTTTGGATTGGTGGAAGTTATCAGTACCGTACTCTCGATTGGAAGTAGCTCAAGAAAACTGTAGTACTCATTGGTTACTCTAGAGTTGCTTCGGAGCTTACATAATCAATGATGAAAATTACTCGGCATCTACAATACCGTTTTTATGGCTGTACTATGTACTCTGTCGTCATTCTTTAATTTCTCGCGGGATAATGGATCTGTATTTCTCGTTCTAGAATTGCTGTGAAGCATACGTCATCAGTGAACAGATCAATCCGTAGGCAAGAGTGATCATATGGGGGGTCGTACTAAATGCCGAACTCGCATTTGTAAATGTCACTAACCATAACCGTACAATACATAGGTTGCACAAGAATCACCTTCGAATTTAAATTATAAGTGAACATTGTAGTCCAACGGCTACATTACTGTGATGGTGGATGTACTCAATACTGTATTGTAAATTGCTATTATCTAGACGGATAGAGGATCTGCACTTCTCGTTCCAGAATAGCCGTGGAATATATATCTACAGTGAACAGATTATTCCAACGGCAACTGTGT
>NW_016933197.1:0-251 GCF_001483705.2 Eufriesea mexicana
GCAATGGCTATAGCACGACAATAGTATCTTTTCTCTTTATTTAGGCGGGAAAGCTAGCTCTCCTCGACATCAGTCGAAAATGCCGATAAAACCGAGTTTTCCAGCCAGATTCTGTAGCATTGCGATGGATATATCGCGCCAATAGATTATTTCCTCCTTATTTACGCAAGAAAGTTAGCTCACCACGGTATTAGTCGAATATGTCAATAAAAATGAATTTTCCAGGCAGATTCTATAGCATTGCTATGGCT
>NW_016933198.1:0-525 GCF_001483705.2 Eufriesea mexicana
GCTGGTATCTACCAAATAACAGCTTATAGCACGAAGGTCAAAGCTGTCATATCCTAATCTGGAAAAACGTCACACAAGCAAAGGTTGCAAAGCAATTTAACGTGCCTCAGCCACCATTTCTAGCATCCCCATAGCAAGGCATAGCATATCAGGGCACAGTAGAGCACACAAATACACCGAAAATTAGTGTATAACAAAAAAGTGAAAGCTATCCCGTCCTAACCTTAACTAAGGTAGCGTAACCGTACGCAACTTAAGGCATCCTAATGTGCTGGGACCACTATTGCTGCCATAACCATAGACAGAGCCAAGCAGAATACACTAGAGCAGAGTAGAGAGCAGAAGTCCATCGAATAGTAGTGCATGGCGCAAAACTGCATGCCAACCCACCCAAACGGAATCATTCGTTGCATAGCCAAGCGTAACCTAACTAAGACTGCTGGCCCGCCTATCATATATTAAGATAGTATATCTTTGACTTCTTTGACACACACAGCTATTAGGAGCATTGCTCCGCTCTACTGT
>NW_016933199.1:0-224 GCF_001483705.2 Eufriesea mexicana
CCAGCCCGATTCTGCAGCATTGCAATTGCTATTGCACGCCAAAAGGATCTGTCCTCCATACTTGTGCAAAGAAGTTAGCTCACCACGATATTAGTCAAAAATGTCAATAAAATTGAGTTTTCCCACCAGATTCTATCGCATTGCAATGGTTATAGCTTGCCAATATAATCTTTCCTCCTTGTTTATGCATGAAAGTTAGCTCTCCACGATATTAGTCGAAAATG
>NW_016933200.1:0-650 GCF_001483705.2 Eufriesea mexicana
CAAAATTATTTCACCGCGATATTTGTCGAAAATGTCAATAAAACTGTATTTTCCAGACAGATTCTGGTGCATTGCAACGGCTGTAGCATGCCAATAGAATATTTCCTCCTTATTTATGCAACAAAATCAGCTCACCACGGTATTAGCCGAAAATGTCAATAAAATTGAATTTTTCATTCAAATTCTATAGCATTCCAATGGCTGTAGCATGCCAATAGAATCTTTCCTCCTTATTTATTCAACACAATTAGCTCACCACGATAATAGACGAAAACGTCAATGAAATTGAATTTTCCAGTCAGATTCTATAGCATTGCAGTGGCTATAGCATGCCAATAGGATCTTTGCTCCTTATTTATGCAACAAAATTAGCTCACCCCGATACTAGTCGAAAACATCAATAAAATTGTTTTTTCCAGTCAGATTCTATAGCATTGTAGTGGCTATAGCATGCCAAAAAAGTCATTCCTCCTTATTTATGCAACAGAATTAGCTCACCACGATATTAGTAGAAAATATCAATGAAATTGAGTTTTCAAGTCAGATTCTATATCATTGCAATAGCTATAGTATGCCAATAGTATCTCTCCTCCTTATTTATGCAACAAAATAAGCTCACTACGATAATAGACGAAAATGTCAATAAAATT
>NW_016933201.1:0-477 GCF_001483705.2 Eufriesea mexicana
TTCGACTTATATAGTGGTGAACTATCTTTCTCGCATAAATGAGGAGGAAAGATCCCAATGGCGAGCTATTGCCATTGCAATGCTCTAGAATCTGCCTGGAAAATTCAATTTTATTGACATTTTCGTCTAATATCGTCGTGAGCTAATTTTCTTGCATAAATGAGGGTGAAATATCCTATTGGGGTGCTATAGCCATTGGAATGCTATAGAATCTGCCTGAAAAATTCTATTTTATAGACATTTTCGACTTATATAGTGGTGAACTATCTTTCTCGCATAAATGAGGAGGAAAGATCCCAATGGCGAGCTATAGCCATTGCAATGCTCTAGAATCTGCCTGGAAAATTCAATTTTATTGACATTTTCGTCTAATATCGTCGTGAGCTAATTTTCTTGCATAAATGAGGGTGAAATATCCTATTGGGGTGCTATAGCCATTGGAATGCTATAGAATCTGCCTGAAAAATTCTATTTTAT
>NW_016933202.1:0-994 GCF_001483705.2 Eufriesea mexicana
TCTGCGGCATTTCGGTTTATAACACAAGAGTCAGAGATATCATTACATAACCTGACCTAACACAGCAACGCCGAACGCATCCTAATTAAGCGTAGCGTGCCAAGACCACTATAGCTGTCCTTCCCAGATTCAGGCTGAAATTATCAGATCACGGCTGAGCGTCGAAATCCACCGCATAGCCGTGCAAAGACTAAAGTCAAAGCAGCCCCATCCTAACATATCCAAACCTTACCTAACCAAACGTAACATAACCTAACCCTACGTGACGCGACCACGACTCGTGGCGATCCAGGAGACAAGCAGAGTGTGATAGCGCACAAAAGGGCACAGGGTTCCATAGAGTATCAGTGTGTAGCACAATATTCGAAGCTATCAAAACCTAACATAGCGGAAACTAAACCAACCAAAAGTAGTCTAAGACAAACTAACGGGCCGCGTACAGTATGGGCGGCCTCCCGGTGGTCGAGCAGAGTATAATATTGCAATATATATCGCAGAAATCCACCGAATAGAAGGGTACAGCACAAATGTCTAAACTACGCTATCCTAAACTAACCAGTCGTAACATGGCCAAACGCAACATACCTCAGACTGACGTGCCGATACCGATACTGCTGGCCAGGAAATAGCCAACCGCAAAATACTAGAGCACAGAAGAGCGCAGAAATCCGCCGAATAGCAGCGCATAGCACAAAAGTCAAAGCCATCCTGACCAAACTTAACCTAACCAAACATATCCTAGCGTAGCCTAACTGAAACAAATGTGCCACGACCGCTATTGCTGGGCTTAACAGAAACAAGCAATTGCCATGAGGGCAATGCGGTGCGCAGATATCGACCGAATGGCAGTGTACAGCAGAAAAGTCAAAGCTACCCTAATCAAACCGAGCCTAACCTAGCCAAGACAAACATAACCTGACTCAACCTATCGTGCCGAGACACTTATTGCTGGTCTCGCCGGTGTCGAGCAGAGTGTACTGGTGCCATGTAGAGT
>NW_016933203.1:0-955 GCF_001483705.2 Eufriesea mexicana
AGAACTATTATCTGGAAAGTAGATGGCTGTACTTGCGATTGGATTGAAGGCGTTATTCGTTCTGTTCACAGAACTACAACAGGTTATAGACTTTGAATAGACGTATTTTCTGGCAGGTAGAAGTCTGTACATGCCATTGGATTGACGGCGTTAGTCGATGTATTCACCAAGCTATAACAGATTATAGATCTTGAATAGGCCTATTCTCTGGCAAGTAGACGGCTGTACTTGCCATTTGATTGAAGGCGCTAGGCGATCTATTCACCAAGCTATAGGGTTATAGATTTTGAATAGACTTTTTCTCTGGCAAGTAGGTGGCTATTCTTGCCATTGGTTGATGTCGTTAGGCAACCTATTCACCATGCTATAACAGATTATAGATTTTGAATAAACCTATTCTCTCCCAAGTAGATGGCTGTACTTGCCATGGGATTGAATTCGTTAAGCGATCTATTCACCAAGCTATGGCAGCATATGTGATTTGAATATACTTATTCTGTGGCAAGTAGATGGCTGTACTTGTCATGGGATTGAAGGCGTTAGGCGATGTATTCGCCAAGCTATAACATATTATAGATATTGAATAGGCCCATTCTCTGGCAAGTAGATGGCTGTACTTGCCATTGGATTGAATGCGTTAGGCGATCTATTCACCAAGCTATGACATCTTATAGATTTCGAATAGACCTATTCTCTGGCAAGAAGATGGCTGTACTTGCCATTGGATTGAAGGCGTTTGGCGACCTGTACCTGTCTTCCAAGCTATAACAGATTATAGATTTTGAATAGACCTATTCTCTGGCAAGTAGATGGCTGTACTTGCCATTGGATTGAGGGCGTTATTCGTTCTATTCACTAAGCTATAGCAGGTGATAGACTTTGAATAGACCTTTTTTCTGGCAAGTAGAAGTCTGTACTTGCCAATGGATTGAAGGCGATGGGCGGCCTATTCACT
>NW_016933204.1:0-498 GCF_001483705.2 Eufriesea mexicana
TAACTTTCTTGCATAAATAAAGATGGTAGATACTATTGGCGTGATACAGCCATTGAAATGCTAAAGAATCCGGCTGGAAAATTCAATATTATTGACGTTTTCGACTAATATCGTGGTGGGCTAACTTTCTTGCATAAATAAAGATGGTAGATACTATTGGCGTGATACAGCCATTGAAATGCTAAAGAATCCGGCTGGAAAATTCAATATTATTGACGTTTTCGACTAATATCGTGGTGGGCTAACTTTCTTGCATAAATAAAGATGGTAGATACTATTGGCGTGATACAGCCATTGAAATGCTAAAGAATCCGGCTGGAAAATTCAATATTATTGACGTTTTCGACTAATATCGTGGTGGGCTAACTTTCTTGCATAAATAAGGAGGAAAGATTCTATTGGCGCGCTATAGCCTCGGCAATCCTATAGAATTTGGTTGGAAAATTCAATTTTATTGACGTTATCGATTAATATCGTGGTGAGCAAACCCACTTGCAT
>NW_016933205.1:0-527 GCF_001483705.2 Eufriesea mexicana
ATACACTACTATTCGGCGTACTTCTACACCCTACCCCACCCTAACATTTTCTGCTTGCCTCTGGGAAAGACAGCAATAGTGGCCTTGGCACGTTATGCTGAGATAAGCTACGTTAGGTTGGGTTTGGTTATTTCAGGTTAGTTTAGGATGCCTTTGACTTTCGTGCTTCACATTGCATAGATTCTGCGTGTCTCTGGGGATACCGGCAATAGTTGTGTGGGTCGGTTAGGGGTAGTCAGATTTCGTTTGGTTGTGCTACGTTTCGTTATGTTAGGCTAGGACAGCTTTGACTTTCGTGCTATGCACTGCCATTCGGTAGACTTCTACACTCGACCTTGATGCAATGGGCTCTGCTTTGCTCTGGAGATTCCAGGAACTGTAGCCTCGTCGCGTTATGTAGGGTCAGGTTACCTCTGGCGAGGTTAGGTACGTTTGGGTTGTGATAGGATATCTTATACTTTTGTGCTTTACACCGGTATGCAGTGGATCTCTGCGCTCTACTGTGCTCTGGTATATTTTGCTTGGCT
>NW_016933206.1:0-962 GCF_001483705.2 Eufriesea mexicana
CTGTACCAATGGGCAGCACCGTATGAACCACAAGACATCAGCGCAAACCCATAGGGGGGACCCACGCAACTACGTGCCAGCAATAAACTGGTAACTTGGGATGCAAATACAAAGATAATGTATAAAATGAAGAATCTTCATAAATACAAGGCTCATCACAGTTCCGTCCCAATAAATAAATTTAACCGGAACACTGTCAAATCGATGCGTTCCAAATACGGCAAAACGTCATTTAAATAAAGTGTGCTCTTAATAACAAATTTGTCCTCCAGTAGTTAAATAGGACATCATATAGTTTCTTTTTAAACATTTGTTCATTTTTGATGATGTTATGTGACTTTAAATGTGCCAAGTTCAAATTATATTAATTATTAACTTAAAAAAACTATCAACCTTTCTTATAATTGAACGGTGAATAAGAGGAAAGATGCTGCCTGGGAAAGATGTAGAGTTACTCCCGAAATTTTTCGAACGCTACCTAAAGTTGACTTTAAAGTGCTGTATCAGGGTTAATCACGAAGGAATTGCATAAACTCTTTCTTTTTATGTAACGTCATTTGTTGTTCCTTAAAATTATATATTATCATTTTCATATAAATGAGTTTTGCAACAAGGGACGCAAAAATTGTTACGTTATGACGGATATTTTAGGGTTCCAGATGATCCAGAAGCCATATAATGACATGGGAAGATATCAATTTAAGATGGAAGGTAACAGCTAGAATTGGACTAAAATATAAATTTAAACTAAATATAAGGTAACCTATTAACCAAGGAATGTTGCTTTTAAGTTCTCTTGTAAATTATTATTGTTGGGATTATTGGGATATTGATTAAATACAATATATGGTAGATATGCAGTTTAGCGGCTTTGCCCTAAACGCGTTTTTTTTACGGTCTCTTTCACAAAAGGCTTTATTTGTGCCTCAATAAAAAATATAGATCGGGGGAGCTTGAAGAAT
>NW_016933207.1:0-1222 GCF_001483705.2 Eufriesea mexicana
CGATGGATGTACGGATGGGTGGATGCATGGATGGATGGTTGTATGGAATGATGTATGTACGGACGGATGTATGTATAGATGGATGGATTTATTGATGTATGGATGTATGGTTGTATGTATGTATGGATGTACGTATGTATGGATGTACGGTTGAATGTATGTACGGATGTTTATACGTACGGATGAATGTATGTATGGATGCATGTATGTATAGATGAATGATTGTATGGATGGATTCATGTATGAATGGATTGAGGTATGGGTGGACGGATGTACGCATGTATGGATGTATGGATGTATACATGTATGTATGTATGGATGTATGCATGTATGGGTTTATGGATGGATGGACTGTTGTATGGATGAATGGATCGATGGATGTATGGATGGGTGGATGTATGGTAGGATGCATGTATGGATGCATGTATGTATGGATGTACGATTGTATGGGTGATACGGATGTATGGATGTATGGATGTATATATGTGTGTATGTATGGATGAATGGATGAATGAGCGGATGGATGTATGGATGTATTTATGGATGGATGTATGGACGTATGTATGGAAGGATGGATGGGTGGATGGATGGATTTATGGATGTGTGGATGTATGGATGTATGGATGAATGGATGTACGGATGAATGGATGTATGGATCGATGGATGAATGGATGTGTTGATGTGTGAATGGATGGATGTATGGAACGATATGTGTATGTCTGTATGGATGTGCGGGTGGATGAATGGATGGGTGGCTGAACCGAAGATCGGGTGAAAGAATGGGTGGAAGAACGGATGCATGGATGGATGGAATGGCGTATGTATGGATTCATGAATGGATGGATGTATGGATGTATGTACGGCTGTATATATGAATATATCTATGGATGTATGTATGGATGTGCGTATGGACGTACGCGTGGATGTATGGATGGATGGATGTTTGTATGGTTGGACAGATTTATCGATGTAAGGATGTGTGGACGCGTAGATGTATGGATGGATGTATGTAAGGATGTATGTATAGATGACGATGTAAGGATGTGTGGACGCGTGGAGGTATGGATGGATGTATGTAAGGATGTATGTATAGATGTATGTATGGAGGAATGCATGGATGTATGTATGGATGTATGTATGGACGTTTGTATGCATGTACGTATGGATGTATGTATGTATCTATGTATGGATGTACGTATGGATGTATGCGAGGGTGTATGTA
>NW_016933208.1:0-1671 GCF_001483705.2 Eufriesea mexicana
ACCAAACCGCGGATTTCTGCGCTATGCTGTGCTCTACTATATTCTGCTTAACCCTGGTGAGGCGAGCAGCAGTTTTACCGGCACGTTGGATTGAGTTATGTTTCGTTTGGTTATGTGAAGCGTTGGTTACGTCCGGACAGGATAGCTGTTACATTAGTGCTATACACTGATATTCGGTTGATTTCTGTGTTCTGCTATGCTCCAATATGTTCTGCTTGGCTACGGGGTGGCCAGCGGTAGTGGCATCGTCGCTTTATGTTGAGTTATGTTACGCTTGGTTACTCTCCGTTTGTTTAGGTTAGAATATAGTAGCTTCTACTTTTCTGCTGCACACTGCTATTCGGTGGATTTCGTCGCTCTACTGCGCTCTACTGTATTCTGCCTGGACTACTGCGCTCTACTGTATTCCGCTTGGCCCTGGGAAGGCAGCAGTAGTGGTCGCAGCACGTTATGTCTCGTCATGCTACGTTTGGTTAGGTTACATTAGCCTGGGTTTGGCTCGGAGAGCTTTGACTTTTCTGCCATACACTGCGATTCTATCGATTTCTGTGCTCTTCTCTCCTTAAATACCTTTTGCTCGGCTCTGGTGATGCCGGCAATAGTTTTTGCGGTACATTAGATCGAGCTGGGTTACGTTTCGTTATGATTATGTTACGATAGGATAGCTCTAACCTTTGCGCTGTAAACTACTTTTCGTATGATTTCTGCGCTCTATATAGCTGAATATTCCCCGCTTGGGTCTGTGGATGCCAGCAATAGTGTTCTCGGCACGTTAGGTTGAGTTAGGTTACGTTTGGACCGGTTAGGCTATGCTAGATTCGGCCAGTGTAGCTTTGGCTTTCGTACTGTACACAGTTATTCGGTGGATTCGTGCCCTCTACTGTGCTCTACTATATTCTGCCTGGCCCTGGCAACGCCAGCAATGGCGGTAGCGGCACGTGACGTTGAATTATGTTACGTTTTGCTAGGTTAGGTTAGGTTAGGTTTGGCAAGGATGGCATTAACTTTTGTGCTATACACTGCGGTTCTGTGAATTTCTGCGCTCTTTTGTGCTGTAATATGTTCTGTTTGTCCTAGTCGAGGCCAGAATTTGTGGTCGCGGCAGGTTATGCTAGGATATGCTACGTTTGGCTATGTAATGTTAGTGTGGGATAGGTTTGGGCAGCATTGACTTTTCCGCTATATACTGCGATTCTATGGATTTCCGAATACTACTCTACTCTACTATCTTCTAGTCGGCTCTGGGGAGGCCAGGAATGCTACTCTGCCGATTTCTGCGCTCTGCTGTGACCTACTACGTCCACTTTGCCTTGGGGATGCCAGTAAGAGTGGTCTCTGCTCGTTAGGTTGATTTATGTTACGTTTGGTTACGTTAAGTTTGCTTAGGTTAGGATAGGATAGCTTTGAGTTTCGAGTTATAAACTGTCATTAGGTGGAATTCTGCGCCCTACTGTGCTTTACTATAACATTCTTGAATCTGGGGAGACCTGTAATACTGGTCTCGGCACGTCATTTCGTGTTATGTTACGTTTGTTTACGTTACGATTTGTTTGCCTAGGAAACGGCGGCTTTAACATTTGTGCTGTACACTGCTTTTCGGCGCATTCATGCGATCTACTGTGATCTAATATGCTCTTGTCGGAGCTGGAGAAGACAGCAATGGTGGTCTCG
>NW_016933209.1:0-977 GCF_001483705.2 Eufriesea mexicana
TGTCGAGGACACTATCCGTGGCCTCACAAGAGCCAAGCGGATCAGACTAGAGAACAGTGGAGCGCAGAATTTCACCGAAGAGCTTTGTATAGCACAAAGGCCTTAGCCTTCCTATCGTAACCTAACAAACCGTGATATAACCAAACGTAACCTAGCTATCATAACGTACCGCAACCACTATTGCTTGCCTTCGCAGAGTCGAGCAGAACATAGTAGAGGAAGTAGTGCATATAAATACATAGAATGTAATTGTATAGTAGAAAAGTCGAAGCTGTCCAAACCTAGCCCAAACTAACGTCACCCAGCCAAACGTAGCCTAACTCAGCATAACGTGTTGCAACCACTATTGCTGGGCGCGCCATTGCCTAGCAGAGTATAGTAGGGCACAGTAGGGCGCAGGAATACACCGGATACGAGTGCATAGGACGACGGTCCAAACTATCCTAACCGAACCTAATGAAACCTAACTATACCAAACGTCACCTATCTCAATATTACGTACCAAGACCACTATTCCTGGCCTCCGCAGAGCCAAGCAGTACATATTAGAGCAATGTGGAGCGCAGAAATTCACCGAGTAGCAGTTTATGACGCAAAAGCCAAAGCTATACCCTCCTAACATATCCAGACGTAAAATGTCCAAGCATAACGTAACTCAACCAAACGTGCCTCGACCACTATTGCTGACCTCCCCAGGGCAGAGCAGAATATTCTACAGCACAGTCGAAAATCTTAGTCGAAATCCAGTCGGATTTTAGTCGAATATGTCGGTAAAATTGAACTTTCCAGCCAGATTCCGCTGCAATGCAATGGCTACAGCACACAAATACAATCATTGCTCCTTATTTAAGAACAAAAGTTTGCTCACCACGATTTTGGTCGAAAGTGTGAATAAAATTGAACTCTCGAGTCATATTCTGTTGCAATGCGGTGGCTATAGCACGCCAATATAACATTTCCTCTTTATTTATACTGAA
>NW_016933210.1:0-241 GCF_001483705.2 Eufriesea mexicana
TGAATTTTCGTGGCAGATTCTATAGCATTGCAATGGCTATATCACGCGAATAATATCTTTCCTCCTTTTGTATACAAGAAAGTTAGCTCACCACGATATTAGACGAAGATGCCAATAAAATTGAATTTAGCAGCCAGATACTATAGAATTGCAGTGGCTATAGCTGCCCAATGGTATCTTTCCTCATTGTTTATGCAAGGACGTCAGATCACGACGATAATAGTCGAAAATGTTAATAAAA
>NW_016933211.1:0-376 GCF_001483705.2 Eufriesea mexicana
AATAAAATGGAACTTTCCAACCAGATTCTATAGCATTGCGTGGGCTATAGCAAGAGAATTGAAGCTTTCCTCCATATATATGCAAAAAAGTTAGCTCACCACGATGTTGTTCGAAAATGTCAATAAATTAGAATTTTCCAAACACATTCTATATCATCGCAACGGCTATAGCACGCCAATTGAATCTTTCCTCCTTGATTATGCAACAATGATAGCTCATCACAATATTAGCCGGAAATGTCAATAAAATTGAATCTTCCAGCCATATTCTTCAGCACTGCGACGGCTATAGCATGCCAATTGAATCTTTCCTCCTTATATATGCAAGAAAGTTAGCTCACCACGATGTTATTCGAAAATGTCTATAAATTTGAAT
>NW_016933211.1:2075-2678 GCF_001483705.2 Eufriesea mexicana
AAAGTTAGCTCACCACGATATTAGTTGAAAATGTCAATAAAATTGAATTTTCCAGTAAGATTCTATAGCTTTGCAACGGCTATAGCACGCCAATTGAATCCTTCCTCCTTATTTATGAAAGAAAGATAGCTCACCACGATATTAGTCGAAAATGGCAGTAAATTTGAATTTTCCAACCACATTCTATATCATTGCAATGACTATAGCACACCAGCAGAATTCTTCCTCCTTATTTATGCAAGAAAGGTGGCTCACCATGATATTAGTCGGAAATGTCAATAAAATTGAATTTTCCTGCCAGAATCCATAGCATTGCGAAGGCTATAGGGCGCCAACAGTATCTTTCCCCCTTACTTATGCAAGGAAGTTTTGTCACCATGATATTAGTCGAAAATGTCATCAAAATTTTATTTTCCGTCCACGATCTATATCATTGCAATGGCTATAGCACTCGAAAAGCATCTTTTCTCCTTACTTATGCAAGGAAGTTACCTCACCGC
Source organism: Eufriesea mexicana (assembly GCF_001483705.2). Classification (NCBI taxonomy): domain Eukaryota; kingdom Metazoa; phylum Arthropoda; class Insecta; order Hymenoptera; family Apidae; genus Eufriesea; species Eufriesea mexicana. The sequence goes on from NW_016933211.1 coordinate 2,576, forward strand.
GATATTAGTCGAAAATGTCAACAAAATTTAACTTTCCAGTCAGATTCTATAGCATTGCGAGGGCTATAGCAAGTGAATTGAATCTTTCCTCCTCATATATGCA
>NW_016933212.1:0-2636 GCF_001483705.2 Eufriesea mexicana
TGTGCTCTACTGTGATCTATCATATTCTACTTGTCTCTGGGGAAGCCAGCAACAGTGGGCTCGACACGTTACTCTGGGATAGGTTGCGCTTGGTTACGTTGTGTTTGGCTTGGTTAGGGAAGCACAGCTTTGACGTTTGTGCTATACACTGCTATTGGTTCGATACTTTTGCCTTACATAACTCTACTAGCATCTGATTGAATCTGGGGAGGCCATCAATAGCGGTCAGGCAAGTTTCATTGAGATTTGTAACGTTTGTCTAGGATAGGTTGGAATAAGTTTGGTCAGTATGGCTTTGACTTTTGTGCTATACACTGCTGTTCGGACGATGTGTGCGCTCAGCGTTGCTGTACTAGCATCTGCTAGTGTCTGGGGAGGCCCGAAATGATAGCCGCCGCAACCTAGGTTGATTTAGATCACGTTCGCTTATGCTAGGCTTGGTCTGGTTAGGTCAGGGTATCTTTCACTTCTGTGCTATACATTGCCATTTGCTAGCTTTGTGCGCTCTACTGCGCTCTACTATACCCTGCTCCACTCTGGGGAAGCCAGCAATTGTGGTCATGACACGATAGGATATGTTATGCTACGTTTGGCAGTGTCACGATTTGTTAGGTTAGAATATGACCGCTTCGACTATTGTGCTATACACTGCTATGCGGAGAATTTCTACGCTCTACATTACTCTACTGTACCCTGCTCGACTCTGAGGATGCCAGTCATAGTGGCCTCGGCAAGTAAGTTTGAGTCAGGCTAAGTTTGGTTTGGTTATGTTCGTTTGGGTTAGGTATCGATTACTTCGACTTTCGTGGTATAGACATTTGTTCGATGGAATTCTGCGCCTCAGTGTGTTCTGGCATGTTCTGCTTGTCTCTTAGGAGGCCAGCAATAGTGGCCTCGGCACGTTATGCTAAGTTATGTTACGTTTGGTTGTAATACGCTTGGATTGGCTACGACAGGATGAAGTTGACTTTTGTGCTATACGTTGCTGTTCGGATGATTTCTACGCTCTGCGGTGCTATGCCATACCCTGCTCGACTCTCGGGAGTGCAGTTATAGTCGGCCCGGCACGTTAGTTTGGCTTATGTTACGCTTGTGTGTTACGATTGGAATGGTTAGGAGAGGATTGCATTGACTTTTGTGCTGTACACTGCTACTAGGTGGATTCCTGCGCTCCACGGTGCTCTAACATCCTCAGCTTGCCGCTGGGGAGGCCAGCAGTAGTGGTGCCGGCACGTTAAAATGAGTTAGGCTGCTTTTGGTTAGGTCACGCTTGGACATGTCAAGAGAGGACAGGAATGACTCTTGTGCCTTACACTGCCTTCCGTTGGAATTCTGCACTCCACGGTGATCTTATATTCCATGCTTCGGACTGGAAATTCCAGAAATAGCGGCCGCGGCGCGTTGGGTCGTGTTAGGTTACGTTTGGTTAGGTTTGGTTTGCTTGCGGTAGGTTAGGTTACCTTTGACCTTCGTGCTATACACTGCCATCCTAGGGACCTGTGTGCTCTACTGTGCTCTATCATATTCTGCTTGCCTTTGGGGAAGCCAGCAATAGTGGTCGCGGCGCGTTAGATCAAGATATTCTAAGTTCGTATAGGTAAGGTTAGGCCTCGTTAGGTCAGCATATGTTTGACTTTTGTGCTACACATTGCAATTTGGCGGCTTTCTGCGCCCTATTGTGCACTAGTAGACTCTGCTCGACTCTGGAGAGGCCAGCAATAGTGCTCTCGGCACGATCGACTTGTTAGGCTATGTTTGGTAATTTTACGACTGGTTAGGTTAGGATGGGATAGCTGTGGATTTTGTGCTGTAAACCGCTATTCGGAGGTTTTCTACTCTCTACAATGCTCTAGTCTTCTCTGCTCGCCTCGTGGTCGGCCAGTAATGGTGGTATCGGCACGTATAGTTGAGTTAGGCTACGTTTAGTTAGGATATATTGGCATGTGTTAGGTCCGGATAGCTTTGACTTTCGTCTTGTAAACTGCTTTTCGGCGATCTACTGTGCTCCAGTATGTTCTGCTTGGCTCTGGTGTGTCCAGCAATAGTGGTTTCTGCACGTTAGTATGAGATAGATAACGTTTGATTGTGCTACGTTTGGTCAGGTTAAGATAGGGTAGCTTCGACTGTTATGCTATACACCGCTTTCGGTGTATCTCTACGCCCTACATCGCTGTAATATCCTCTGCTTGCCTCTGGGGAGTTCAGCAATAGTATTGACGACACCTTATATTTAGTTAGGCAACGTTCGGTTAGGTTAGGCTTGGACAGGTTAGGTTAAGTTATTTTTGACCTTTGCGCTACACACTGCAATGCGGTCGGTTACTGCGTTTTACTGTGTTTTAGTATATTCTCCTTGGCTCTGGGTATGCAAGCAGTAGTGGCCACGGCGCGTTAGTTTGGGTTAAGCAGCGTTCGGCTTCGTTACGTTTGTCAACGTTAGGATAGGGTAGCTTCGACTATTGAGTTATGCGCTGCGATTGTATGGATTCCTGCGCTGTACTCTCCCCTAATACGTTCTGCTTGGATTTGAGGGTGGCAGCAATAGTGGTCTCGGCATGATAGGAGGGGGTGTGTTACGTTTGGATATGTTACGTATGTTTAGGTTTGGATAGGATAGCTTTGACTTTTGTGCTATT
>NW_016933213.1:0-651 GCF_001483705.2 Eufriesea mexicana
CCTCCTTATTTATGCAAGAAAGTTAGCTCACAAAGATGTAAGATGAAAATGTCAATAAAATTGCTCTTTCCAGCCAGATTCTACAGCATTGCAATGCCAATATCACGCCAATATCATCTTTCCTCCGTATTTATGCGAGAAGGTTTACTCACCACGATAATATCCGAAAATGTCAATAAAATTGAATCTGCCGCACACATTCTACAGCATTGTATTGGCCATAGCACGCCAGTAGAACCTTCACTCCTTATTTATGCAAGAAAGGTAGCTCACCACAATATTAGTCGAAAATGGTAACCATATTGATCTCTCCAGCCAGATCCTATAGCAATGCGAAGGCTATAGCACGCCAGTAGAACCTTCACTCCTTATTTATGCAAGAAAGGTAGCTCACCACAATATTAGTCGAAAATGGTAACCATATTGATCTCTCCAGCCAGATCCTATAGCAATGCGAAGGCTATAGCACGCCAATAGAATCCTTCATCCTTATTTATGTAAGAAAGATAGCTCACCACGATGTTAGTCGGAAATGTTAAAAAAATTGAACTTTCCAGACAGATTCTATAGCATTGCGACGGATGTAGTACGCCAATTTGATCCTTCCCACTTATTTATGCAAGAAAGTTAGCTCTCCAGGATATTAGTCGA
>NW_016933214.1:0-346 GCF_001483705.2 Eufriesea mexicana
GGCGCGTGACAGCTCGTGCTGCGTAATAGAATATTTTGATTTCGATCTTCGTAATTTCGTGCCGAGACCAGATTTTTTCCACCTATCCTCGTAGAGTGAAGTGTCCTCTATCGAGATTACCGACTTTTTTCGCGTTTCGCGTGTTCAGTGCCGTATAATAGTGCCGAAAGTGCGGGCGCGTGACAGGTCGTGCTGCGTAATAGACTTTCTTGATTTCGATCTTCGAAATTTCGCTGCTGGACCGGATTTTTTTCATCGATCCCAGTAGAGTGAACTGTCCTCTAAAAAGATTGGTGATTTTTTTCGCGTTTCGCGTGTTCAGTGCCGTATAATAGTGTCGAAAGTG
>NW_016933215.1:0-260 GCF_001483705.2 Eufriesea mexicana
GGTGTATGGATGGATGGATGTATGGTTTGATGGCCGTATGGATGGATGTACGTATGGATGGTTTGATGTATGGACGGTCGCATCTACGGATGAATGGAGGTGCGGAAGAATGGATGTATGGATGGATTGAGGTATGGGTGTATGTATGGATGGATGTATGAATGTACGGATGGGTGGATGTATATATGTATGGATGAATGGATAGATGGATGTATGGATGGATGGAGGCGCGGATGGATGGACTTTTGCATGTATGGATG
>NW_016933216.1:0-656 GCF_001483705.2 Eufriesea mexicana
TGAATAGTTGGCATAACGCCTACAACCAATGGCAAGAACAGCCATCTACGTGCCAGAGAATTGGTCTATACAAAATCTATAATCCGCTGTAGCTTGGTGAATAGGTCGCCTATCGCATCCAATCGAATGGCAAGTAGAGCCATCTACTTGCCAAAGACTAGGTCTTTTCAAAATCTATAACCTGTTATAGCTTGGTGAATAGTTGGCCTAACACCTTCAATCCAATGGCAAGTACTTCCATCTACTTGCAAGAGAATAAGTCTATTCAAAAGCTATAAGCTGTCATAGCTTTGTGATTAGATAGCCTAACGCCTTCAATCCAATGGCAAGTACTTCCATCTACTTGCAAGAGAATAAGTCTATTCAAAAGCTATAAGCTGTCATAGCTTTGTGATTAGATAGCCTAACGCCTTCAATCCAATGGCAAGTACTTCCATCTACTTGCAAGAGAATAAGTCTATTCAAAAGCTATAAGCTGTCATAGCTTTGTGATTAGATAGCCTAACGCCTTCAATCCAATGGCAAGTACTTCCATCTACTTGCAAGAGAATAAGTCTATTCAAAAGCTATAAGCTGTCATAGCTTTGTGATTAGATAGCCTAACGCCTTCAATCCAATGGTAAGTACAGCCGTCTACTTGCCAGAGAATTGGTCTA
>NW_016933216.1:702-1110 GCF_001483705.2 Eufriesea mexicana
ATCCAATCGAATGGCAAGTAGAGCCATCTACTTGCCAAAGAATAGGTCTATTCAAAATCTATAATCTGTTATAGCTTGGTGAATAGTAGGCCTAACACATTCAATGCAATGGCAAGTACAGCCATCTACTTGCCAGAGTATAGGTCTATTCAAAGTCTGTAACCTGTTATAGCTTGGTGAATATATCGCCTAACGCCTTCAAGCAAATGGCAAGTACAGCCATCTACTTGCAAGAGAATAGGTCTATTCAAAATCTATAACTTGCTATAGAATGGTGAGTAGATGGCATAATGCCTAGGCAAGTACAGCCTCCTACTTGCCAGAGAACAGGTATATTGAAAGTATATATCCTGTTATAGCATAGTGAATAGATCGCCTAACGCTTTCAATCCAATGGCAAGTATCTCC
>NW_016933217.1:0-633 GCF_001483705.2 Eufriesea mexicana
ATGGATTTCTGCGCTCTACTGTGCTCTAAAATGTTCTGCTTGGCTCTGGAGAGGCCAGCAATAGTGGTCAAGGCACGCTAGGATTTGATTGGTTTCTCCTGTCTTGGCTAGGTTACGATAGGTTTGGCTAGTATAGCATTGACTTCTGTGCTATACACAGCCATTCGGTGGATACCTGTACTCTGCATTGCTCTACGAGCATCGGCTTGTCTCTGGGGAGGCCAGCGACTGCGGTCGTGGCACGTTCGCCTGAGCTATGCTACGTTCGGCTAGGTAAGGTTTGGTTATGTTTGGATGGGTTGGCTTTGACTTTTGCGTTATACACTGCTATTCGTTATATACCTGCGTTCTGCGTTGCTCTAGTAGCTTCAGCTTGTCTTTCCGGAGGACAGCAATAGTGGTCGCGGCACGCTCGTTTCAGATATGTGACTTTCGGTTTGGTAAGGTTTGGTTATGTTTGGTTAGGGTGGCTTCGACTTTTGTATGTTTGGTTATGTTTGGTTAGGGTGGCTTCGACTTTTGTGCTATACACTGCTATCCGGTGGACTTCTGCGCTCTACTGTGCTCCAGTATGTTCCACTTGGCTCTGTCGAGGCCGAAAATGTGGCCTCGGCGCGTTTTGCTCTGTTATTC
>NW_016933218.1:0-468 GCF_001483705.2 Eufriesea mexicana
AATTCAATATTATAGACATTTTCGATTAATATCGTGGTGAGCTAATTTTCCTGCATAAATAAGCATGAACGATACTATTGGCTTCCTATAGCCTTCGCAATGCTATAGAATCTGGCTGGAAAGTTCAATTTTATCGACATTTTCGATTAATATCGTGGTGAGCTAATTTTCCTGCATAAATAAGCATGAACGATACTATTGGCTTCCTATAGCCTTCGCAATGCTATAGAATCTCTCTGAAAAGCTCAATTTTATTGACAGTATCGACTAATTTCCTGGTGAGGTACCTTTCTTCCATAAATAAGGAGTTTAGATTCCATTGGCGTGCTATAGCCATTTCAATGCTATAGAATCTCTCTGAAAAGCTCAATTTTATTGACAGTATCGACTAATTTCCTGGTGAGGTACCTTTCTTCCATAAATAAGGAGTTTAGATTCCATTGGCGTGCTATAGACATTGCAATGATG
>NW_016933219.1:0-200 GCF_001483705.2 Eufriesea mexicana
CAATCGAAATGGCCGATACCACTACTGGTTGCCTCCTCAGAGCCAAGCCGCACGCACTAGAGCGCCGTAGAGCGCAGAAATCCGCGGGTTGCAGTGTATAGCACAAAGGTCGAAGCGATCCTCTCCAAACCTAACCAATCGTAGCATACCCAAACGTAACCTAACTCAACCTAACTTGCAGCGACCACTGCTGGTGGCTT
>NW_016933219.1:428-1421 GCF_001483705.2 Eufriesea mexicana
AGCACAAAAGTCAGTGCTATCCTCTCCTACCCCATCGAAACGTATAATGACCAGACGTAGTCAAAATCAAGCTAACGTGCCGCGACCTCGGTTACTGGCCTCCCCAGGGTCGAGCAGAGTATGGTAGAACAATGTAGATCGTAGAAGTCCATCGAATGCCAGTGTATAGTACAAAAGTCGAAGCTGCACTATCCTAACCTACCCAGAAGTATTAAAACCAAACGTAGCTTAACTCAACCTGAAGTGCCGACACCACTATTGCAGGAAGCCCAAGGGCCGAGCAGAATACGCTAGAGCACAGTAGAGTCTAGAAGTCCGCAGAATAGCAGTGTTGACACAGAAGTCAAGGATATACTAGCCCAACCCAACACAACTTACCCTAATCGAACGTAATCTAACACACCCTAACTTGCCGCGACCACTATTTCTGTACTCCCCGGGGTAATGCAGAGCATATAAGGTCGCAGTAGAGCGCAGAAATCCAGCGAATAGCAGCTCACTCCATAAAAGACAAAGCTCTCCCATCCTAACCTAACCAAACGTAACATAAGCGGACGCACCGTAATGCAACCCGACCTGCCAAGACCGCTATTGCTGGCCTGACGAGACCTAAGCAGAGTACAGCAGAGCAACGTAGGACGCAGGAATACTCCAAATAGCAGTGTATAGCTCGAAAGTCAGAAATATCCTACCCAAACCTGGCCACACCTGACATAACCAAGTGTAACGGAACGCAACCTAACGAGCCGACAGCACTATTCCGCGCGCCAAGGAGACAAGCAGAACGTCACAGTGCACAGAAGATCGCAGTTGTCCATAGGATAGCCGCGTATAGCACAAAAGTCAGAGCCGTAGTGACAAAACTTAACCAAACCTAACCTGACCAAACGTAACGTACATACGACAAACGTGGCACGGGCACTATTGCTGGCCTCCCCAGAGGCAATCGGGTGCTAGTAGAGGATGCAGAGCGCAGATATCGACAGAATAACA
>NW_016933219.1:1617-1866 GCF_001483705.2 Eufriesea mexicana
CAAACCTATCTGATACTAGCCAAGCCATGCGTAACCGAACTCAACCTTGCGTGCCGGGACAGCCATTGCTGACCTCCCCAGAGCCGGGCAAAAAATACTACAGCAGAGCAGAGCGCAGAAATTCAACGTACAACAGAGTATAGCACAAAAGTCGATGCTATCCTCTCCTACACTAACAAATCGTAGCATTACGAAAAGTAGCCTAAAAGAACCTATGCTACCATGACCGCTATTACTGGCCTGCCCAGT
>NW_016933220.1:0-490 GCF_001483705.2 Eufriesea mexicana
TGGCTGTACTTACCATTGGATTGTAGGCGTTATGCGATCTATTCACTATGCTATAACAGGTTAAAGATTCTGAGAAGACCTATTCTCTGGCAAGTAGATGGCTGTACATGCCATTGGATTGAAAGCGTTAGGCGATCTATACACCAAGAAATAGCAGGTTATAAATGTTGAATAGCCCTATTTTCAGGCAAGTAGAAGTCTGTTCTTGCCATTGGATTGAAGGCGTTAGGCAATCTATTCACCTCGCTGTAACAGGTTATACATTTCGAATAGACCTATTCTCTGCAAGTAGATGGCTGTACTTGCCATTGGATTGAAGGCGCTATGCGATCTATTCACCCAGCTATAACAGGATATAGATTTCGATTATACCTATTTTCTGGCAAGTAGATGTCTAAGATGTCTATACTTGCCATTGAATTGAAGACGTTATGCGTTTTATTCACCAAGCTGTAACGGATAATAGATTTTGAAAAGACCTATTCTCTGG
>NW_016933221.1:0-1133 GCF_001483705.2 Eufriesea mexicana
TCAACCTAACATGACGAAACAATCATTGCTGGCCTCCAGAGAGACAAGCAGAATGTTCTAGAGAACAGTAGAGCGCACAGAAACACCGAATAGCAGTGTGTATCACAAAAGACAGAGAAACCCTAAACAGTCCTTCCTAAACTAGCCTAACGTGACGTAGCTTGACTTAACCTGATGTGCCGGAACCACTACCTCTGGCCACCACAGAGCCAAGCAGAACACATTAGAGCACTGTGGAGGGCAGAAAACCACCGAATATCAGCGTATGGCGCAAGAGTCTAAGCAATTCTTTCCTAACTTGTCCAAACGTGTCATATGCAAACGTATCCTAACTAAAACAAACGCGCCGGGACCACAATTGCTGGCCTCTCCAGAGACAAGCAGAAAATACAAGAGAACAGCAGAGCCCATATATCAGCTGCATTGTCGTGTATAGCACAATAGTCGAACATACGCTGACCTAAGCTTACCCCACCTAACGTATCCAAACGTTGTATACCATAACACAAAGTAACGGGACATATATTGCTGGCCCTCCTAGAGCCAAGCAGAATATACTACAGCCCAGTAGAGCGCAGAAATCCTCACCATTGCAGCGTACAGCACAATGGTCAAGGATAACATAACCTATCATGACGTAGCCTAACCTAACCAAACGTAGTTTGACACAACATAACGCGCCGCAACAGCTACTGGTGGCCTCCGTCGATCCAAGTAAAGCATATTAGAGCACATTAGATCGCAGGTTTCCAGAAATAGCAATGCATAGCGCAAAAGCCAAAGTAGCCTCTACTAACATAGCCAAACGTAGCATATCCAAACGTAACCTATCTCAACCTAACATGACGAGACAATCATTGCTGGCCTCCACAGAGAAAAGCAGAATGTACTAGAGCGCAGTTGTGCGCAGAAATACACCGCAAAGCAGTGAACAGCATACAGGTCTAAGGTATCCTGACCTAACGCGACCTAACCTATCCTAACCAAACGTTGCATAACAAAACATAACGTACCTAGACGGATCTGGCTTCCCCAGAGCCAAGCAGAACTTACTAGAGCACAGCAGGGCTCAGATATCCGCGTCATTGCAGTGTATTGCACAAGAGTCAAACATATCCTGAGCTAGTTTTGCC
>NW_016933222.1:0-211 GCF_001483705.2 Eufriesea mexicana
CTCAGCGACTGCTCCCGGGCTCCCCATAGCCAAGCAGAATGTAGCAGAGCACAGGAGATGACGCAAGTCCACGAAATAGCAGCGTAAAGCTCAAAAGACATTGCAACATTTCCTAACCCAGCCAAGCGTAGCATAGGAAAACGAAACGTAAGTCAACCTAACATGACGAGACAGATATTGCTGACCTCCACAGGTACAAGTAGGGTGTACT
>NW_016933223.1:0-915 GCF_001483705.2 Eufriesea mexicana
GGTGGATTTCTGCGCAGTGCTGAGATCAGGTATATTCTGCTCGTCTCTGGGCAGGCCAGCGCTGCTGGTCTCGGCAAGTTAGGTTGAGCTAGGTTACGCTCGCTTATGTCAGGTTAGGAAATCTTTGGTTAGCATATCTTCGACTCTTGCGCTATTCACTGCATTGCGGTGAAATTCCGAGACTTAAGTCCAATCTGCTTGTCTCTGTGGTGGCCAGTAGTAGCTGTCTCGTCGTGTTAGGGTGAGTTAGGTTTCGTTTGGATGTGTTACGTTTGGCTAGGTTAGGACAGGCTTCTTTGACTTTTGCGCAGTTCACTCCAATGCTGTGGGTTTCTGCGCTCTGCTGCGATCTCGCATGTCCTGCTTGGCTCTGAGGAGTCCAGAAATAGTGGTCTCGGTACATTGGGCCGACATATGCTATGTTCGGTTGTGATACGTTTGGTGAGGTTAAGAATGGGTGCTTCAGACTTATGCGTTATACACTGCTATCCACGTATTTCCGCGCTCTGCTCTGTTCTAATATCTTCTGCTTGAATCTGGGGAGGTCAGCAATGGTAGTCTCGGCACGCTAGGTTCTGTTAGGTCACGTTTGGTTAGGTTAGGTTATGTTAAGCTCGGTCAGGTTATCTTAAACTTTTGCGCTACTCACTGCTTTCCGGTGGATTTATGTTTTCCAGTGTGCTCTAATATGAGTTGCTTGCCTCCACGGGTGCCATCTGTGATATACACTGCAATGCGGCGGATTTCTGCCCTCGACTGTGATCTACTATATTCTGCATGGCCCTGGGGAGGCCACCAATAGTGGTCGCTGCACGTTACGTTGTAGTAGGCTACGTGTGGTTAGATTATGTCAGCTTGGGTTAGGTTTGGATAGATGTAACCTTTGTGCCACCCGGTGCGATTATATCTGTGTCT
>NW_016933224.1:0-590 GCF_001483705.2 Eufriesea mexicana
ACAGCTTGGTAAATAGATCGCCTACCGCCTTCAATCCAATGGCAAGTACACACATCTACTAACAAGAAAGTAGGTCTATTCAAGGTCTATAATCTGTTATAGCTTGGTGAATACGTCGCCTAACGCCTTCAATCCAATGACAAGTACAGCCATCTACTTGCCAGAGAATAGGTCCATTCAAAATATATAATCAGTTATAGCTTCGTCAATAGGTCGCCAACGCCTTCAATCCAATGGCATGTACAGACTTCTACTTGTCAGAAAATGGGTTTATTCAAAATCTATAACCTCTTAAAGCTTGGTGAATAGATCGCCTTACGCCATCAATCCAATGGCAAGTACAGCCACCTACTTTCCAGAGAATAAGTCTATTCAAAATCTATAAGCTGCCGTAGCTTGGTGATCAGATCGCCTAAAGCCTTCAATCCAAGCCTTCAATCCAATGGCAAGTACAGCCATCTACTTGTCTGACAATACGCCCTTGCAAAATCTATAACCTGTTATTGCTTGGTGAATAGATCACCTATTGCCTTCAATCAAATGGCTAGTACAGCCATCTACTTGGCAGAGGATAGGTCTGTTCAAAATCT
>NW_016933225.1:0-489 GCF_001483705.2 Eufriesea mexicana
TATGAGATTATGTATGGACATATGGCCTGATGTATGTATGGATGTATAGATGGGTGGATGGATGGTTGGCTGGATGTGTGGATGATACGGATGAATCGATGTTTGCATGTATATATGTATGGATGTATGGGTGGATGGATGAGTGATTGGATGGGTGTATGGATGGGTGGATGTATGGATGTATGTATGAGTGTATGTATGGTTGGATGGATGGATTGGTGTATTTATGGATGGATTTATGTATGAGTGGATAGATTTATGTATGAGTGGATGGATGGATGGACGCATCGGTGGATGGATGTATGCATGGATATATGTACGGATAGATGGATTTATGGATGTGCGGATGTATGGATGTATGGATGGATGGATGGATGTATGTATGAATATATGAATGCATGGATGGATGGATGTATGGAATGTATCTATGTACGGATGGATGGATGTATGGATGTATTAATGTACGAATGTATGGATTTACGGATGTGT
>NW_016933226.1:0-402 GCF_001483705.2 Eufriesea mexicana
ACTTTCGTGACATACACTGCCACTCGGTCGTTTTCTGTGATTAAATGCGCTCCAATATATTCCGCATGGTTCTGGTGTGGCCAGCAATAGCGATGCCGTCGTGTTAGGTTGAGACATGATTGGTTCCGTTAGGGTAGGTAAGGAAGCCATGGTTAGGACTTCATTGGCTTTTGTGCCATACACTGCTATTCGGTGGATTCCTGCGCTATACTTTGCTCTACTATACTCTGCCCGACGCTGGGGTGGCGAGCAATAGTGATCGAGGCACCTTGGTTAGGTAAGGACAGGTTATGTTAGGACTTGTCGGGTCTTCTGCACTGTATAATGCAATGCGGTGGGTTTCTGCACTCTGCTGTCCTCTTGTATATTCCGCTTGACTCTGGGGAGGCCAGTAAAAGTAGT
>NW_016933227.1:0-999 GCF_001483705.2 Eufriesea mexicana
AACAGAATCTGGCTGGAAAATATAAATATATAGACAGTTTCGGCTAATATCGGGGTGAGCTAAATTTCTGGCCTAAATAAGGAAGGAAGAAACTATTGGCGTCCTATAGCCATTGCAGTGCTATAGAATCTGGCTGGAAAATATAATTATATTGACAAGTTCGACTAATATCGGGGTGAGCTAAATTTCTGGCCTAAATAAGGAAGGAAGAAACTATTGGCGTCCTATAGCCATTGCAGTGCTATAGAATCTGGCTGGAAAATATAATTATATTGACAAGTTCGACTAATATCGGGGTGAGCTAAATTTCTGGCCTAAATAAGGAAGGAAGAAACTATTGGCGTCCTATAGCCATTGCAGTGCTATAGAATCTGGCTGGAAAATATAATTATATTGACAAGTTCGACTAATATCGGGGTGAGCAAACTTTCTTGCATAAATAAGGAGGAAAGATTATATTAGCGTTCTTTAACCATTGCAATCATATTTAATCTGGATGGAAAATACAATTTTATTGACATTTTGACTAATATCGTGGGGAGCTAACTTTCTTGCATTAATAAGGGGGAAATATTCTATTGACGTGCTATAGCCATTGCAATGCTATAGAACCTGTCCGGAACATTCATTTTTACTAACTTTTTCGGATAATATTGTGGTGAGATAAGCTCCTTGCATAAATAAGGAGGAAATATTCTATAGGCGTGCTATGGCCACTGCAGAGCAACAGAAACTGCCTGGAAAACTCAATTTTACAGACATTTTCGAATAATATAATGATGAGCTAGCTTTCTTGCGTAAATAAGGAGCAAAAATTTCATTCGCGTGCTATAGCCCTGCAGTGCAACAGAATCTGGCTGGAAAATATAATTATATTGGCAAGTTCGACATGTTCGACTAATATCGGGGTGATCTAACTTTCTTACACAAACATGAAGGAAAGATTAAATTGGCGTGCTATAGCCATTGCAATGATATATAATCTGGGTGGATAATCCA
>NW_016933228.1:0-525 GCF_001483705.2 Eufriesea mexicana
CAAACGTAACCTAACTTAACCCATCGTGCCGAGACTAATATTTCTGGCATTCACATGGCTTAGAATAATATAGCGGAGCACAGTACAGCGCAGAAATATTCCGAATAGCAGTGCATAGCACGAAACTCTAAGTTAACCGTATCAAACCTGGCCTAACATAACATATCCGAATTCAGTGCAGCACAACATAACGTGACGAGAACAGTATTGCTGGCCACCAAGAGCCAGGCAGAGCCCATTAGAGCACATTAGAGCCCAGAGATCCGCCGAATGTCAGTGAATAGCAGAAAAGTCAAAGTGGCATATAATAACCTAGTAAAACTTTACATGACCAAACGTATAGTATCAAAACTCAACCTAACATGGCAACACCACTAGTGCGGGCCTCCACAGAGACAAGCAGAATGTAGTAGAGTATATTAGATAACAGGAATACGCCGAAAAAAGTGTATAGCACGAAATTCGAAGCTATCCTAACAATACTTAACCTCACCTAACCTAACTAAGCGTAACCTAACTCAACCT
>NW_016933229.1:0-249 GCF_001483705.2 Eufriesea mexicana
TGTTGACATTTTCGACTAATATCGTGGTGAGCTAACTTCGTTGCACAAGTATGGAGGAAAGATTCTTTTTGGGTGCTATAGTCATTGTAGTGATATAGAATGTGGCTGGAAAATAAAATTTTGTAGACATTTTCGATTAATATCGTGGTGAGCCAACTTTATTGTATAAATAAGGAGGAAAGACTCAATTGGCGTGCTATAGCCGTCGAAATGCTATAGAATCTGGCTGGAAAGTACAATTTTGTTGAC
>NW_016933229.1:476-1074 GCF_001483705.2 Eufriesea mexicana
AAATTCAATTTTATTGACATTTTCGACTAGTATCGTGGTGAGCCAATTTTATTGTATAAATACGGAGGAAAGATTCAATTGGCTTGCTATAGCTGTCGCAATGCTATGGAATCTGTCTGGAAAGTACAATTTTGATGACATTTTCGCATAATATCGTGGTCAGCCAACTTCCTTGCATAAGTATGGAGGAAAGATGCTTTTTGGGTGCTATAGCCATAGCAATGATATAGAATGTAGCTGGAAAATACAATTTTGTTGACATTTTCGTCTAATATCGTGGTGAGCTAACTTCCTTGCGTAAGTAAGGAGGAAAGATGCTTTTTCAGAGCTATAGCCATTGCAATGATGTAGAATGTGGCTGGAAAATAAAATTTTGTTGACATTTTCGACTAATATCGTCGTGAGCTAACTTTCTTGCACTAATAAGGAGGAAATATTCCATTGGTGTGCTATAGGCATTGCAAAGCTAGAGAATCTCCCTAGAAAATTCAATTTTATTGACATTTTCGACTAATATCGAGGTGTGCCAAGTTTGTTGTATAAATAAGGAGGAAAGATTCAATTGGCGTGCTATAGCCGTCGCAATGCATTAGAATCT
>NW_016933230.1:0-353 GCF_001483705.2 Eufriesea mexicana
CGCGAATCAGTGGAAAAATCCGATTCAAAAAGCCTAATTCAAAAAGTAGAAGCCAAAAAAGTAAATTGCACAGCACGATCTGAGATCCACTGACACTTCCGGCACTATTTCTCGAAAACGCACACACGAAACCGAAAAAAAATATCCGATTCCGTTAAGGGAAAAATTACTCTACGCTGTTATGCCGAAAAAATCTAACCGAGAAGCCTAATTTCAGAAATATAGGCGAATAAAGTATACTGTGTAGAGCGATTTCACAGGCACCTGCTTTTCTGTTACTTTGGTACATATATGCACCTTCAATTGTAATATAATTGCCCTACTGGTTCGAGAGCAGCCTATTCTATGCAGTA
>NW_016933231.1:0-541 GCF_001483705.2 Eufriesea mexicana
GGCACGTTAGTTTGAGCTATGTTGCGTTTGGTTTTGTGACGATTGGTTATGTTATTATAGGATAGCCCTGACTTCTGTGCTATACACTGCTGTTCGGTGCATTTCTGCGATCCACTGAGCCCTAATATCTCCTGTTTGGCTCTGGTGATGCCAGCAGTAGTGGTCTCAGCTCGTCAGGTTGAGTTAGGTTACACATAGTTTCGCTAAGTCTGGTTAGCTTAGGATTGAATAGCTTCTTCCATTGTGCTGTACACTGCTGTTCGGTGAATTCCTACGCTCTACGCTGCTCTAGTGCACTCTGCATGGCTCTGGGTCGGCCAGGAACAGCGATCTCGTCATGTTATATTGTGTTATGCTACGTTTGGTTAGTTTAGGCTAGTTCATGTAAGGATTGGATATCATTGTATTTTTTGATATACACTTGTATGAGGCGGGTTCCTGCACTCTACTGCAGTCTCTGGCGAGGCCAGCAACAGTAGTCTCAGCACGTTAGTTTGAATAATGTTACGTATTGTTATTTTACGATTGGCTAGGTTAAAAT
>NW_016933232.1:0-325 GCF_001483705.2 Eufriesea mexicana
GCAAGAAAGATAACTCCCCACGATATTATTCGAAAATGTCAATAAAATTGAGTTTTCCAGCCATATTCTTCAGCAATGCAATGGCTATAGCTAGCCAATATGATCTTTCCTACTTATTTATGCAAGAAAGTTAGCTCACCACTACATTAGAAGGAATTATCAATAAAATTGAATTTTCGAGTCAGATTCTACAGCATTGCTATGACTATATCACGTTAATAGAATCTTTCCTCCTTGTTTATGCAATAAAGATAGCTCACCACGATATTAGTCGAAAATGTCAATAAATTTGAATTTTCCAGCCAGATGCTACAGCATTGCAATG
>NW_016933233.1:0-2595 GCF_001483705.2 Eufriesea mexicana
ATCCAACGCATTCCCTTCTATAGCACAGATGTGAAATGTACACTGACCTAACATGTCCAAACCAAACGTACCCAAACGTAGGGTAGCCAAACATAACGTGACTAGGCCAATATCGCTGGCATCCTCAGAGACAGGCAGAGCATTCTAGAGCAACTTAGAGCGCAGGAGTCCACGGAACAGCATTGAATAGCCCAGATGTCAAAGTAGCCTGTCCTAACCTAGTCTAACGTAACACAGGCAAACGTAGCCTAGCTAAACCTAACATGAACAGACCACTATTGCTGGCTTCCGCAGGGAAAAGCAGAATGCACTAGAGCAGAGTAGAGCGTAGGAATCCACCGCATTGCAATGAATAGCACAAAGGACGAACATATCCCAACCAAACCTGACCTAACCTAACCAAACCGAACGTAGCACAACCCAATATGACGTCCGGCTGTAACTGCTCCTGCCTTGCCCATAGTCAAGCAGAGTGCAGTAGAGCACAGTAGATCACAGAATCCCTCGTAATAGCAGCGTAATGCGCAAAAGTCGGAATAGCCTATCCTAAACAAGCCAAACATAACGTATCCTTGCCTAACACAAACTAACATGAAGAGGCCTCTACTGCAGAACCTAGCAGAATATACTGGAGCACAGTAGAGCGCAGATAATCCACCGAATAGCAGCGTACAGCACGAAAGTCAAAGCTCTGATCCCCAAACTTAGCCTAACCTAACCTTACCAAACTTAATCTAACACATCACAACGTGCCACGACCGCTATTGTTTCCCAGACAGAGCCGAACAGAGCACAGTGGAGCCATGTAGAGCGCAGAAATCCGCCGAATAGCAGTGTATAGCGGAGGAGTCAAAGATATCCAAACCTAACCTGAACTAACCTAACCCAAAAGAACGTAGCATAGCTCAAAGTTACGTGCCGCTACCAATGCTCCTGGCCACCCCAGAGCCAAGCAAAATATAGTAGAGCACAGTAGATCACATAAATCCTCCGAATAACAGCGCATAGCACGAGAGTCGAAGCTATCCCAACCGAACTACACATAACCTGACATAAGCAAACATAACCTATCTCAAGTTAACTTGCCACGACCACGAATGCTCGACTCCTCGGAATCGTGCTGCATATAGTAGAGCAATGTAGAGCACAGAAATTCACGGAAATGCAGCGTAGAGCGCGAAAGTCAAAGTCATCCTTACCAAACTTAACCTAACCTAACCTAACCTAACCAAACATAACCTAACTCAAACTAACGTTCCACGTCATCTTTTGCTGGCCTCGACAGAGCCGAGCGGAGTATAGTAGTGCAATGTAAAGAGCGGGCATCCTCCGAATAGCAGTGTATTGGTCAAAGGTCAAAGAAATCCTAACCATGCCTTCATAACCCACCCTAGCGAAGCGCAACATATCTCAAACTAACGTGCCGTTATCACTATTAGTGGCTACCGCAGAGCCGGGCAGAACATATTGGAGCGCTGTACGGTGCAGAAATCCACCGAATGCAGTGAATGGCACGATAGTCTAAGATATTCTGTCCTGACATAACAAAACCTGTCATATGCAAACGTAGCCTAACTAAAGCTAACGCGCCGGGACCACGATTGCTGGCTTCCTCCGAGTCAAGCTGAGAATATTAGAACGCAGTAGAGCGCAGAAGTCGGTGGATAGCAGCGTATATTACAGATGACTAAACTACCATGTGCTAACCTCACCAGACGTGACATAACCGAACGTGACTTAGCTCAACCGAGCGTGACAAGACCACTGTTGCTGACATACACAGAGACATGCTGAATGTATTCGGGCATAGTAGAGCGCAGAAATCCGCCGCACTTCAGTGAATAGCACAAAGGCCCTAGACATGCTCACATAACCCGACTTAACGTAACCTAACCGCAAGTAGCATAACTCAACATGACGTTCCGCGACCACTTCTTCTGGCCTCCCTAGGCCAAGCAGAGAGCAACAGAGCACAGTAGAGCACAGAAACGCAAGGAATAGCAGTGCGAAGCGCAAAAGTCAAAGTAGCATAACCTAACATAGCCAAACGTAGCATACCCAAACGTAACCTAACTCAAACAGTCATGACGAGACAGCTATTAGCTGACCTCCACAGAAGCAAGTAGAGCTCACTAGAGCACAGCAGTTCGCAAAAATCCTCGGTACTGCAGTTAATAGCACAAAGGTAGAAGATACGCTGACCTGACCTGACCTAACGTAACATAACTGAACGTAGTGTAACACAACAGAGCGTGCCGCGATAGCTGCTGGCGGAATCCCCAGGGCTATGCAGAATGGAGAAGAGCACAGTAGATCACTGGAAACCACCAGAAAATAGTGTATAGCACGAAAGTCGTAGCAATCCTAACCAAACGTAGCCTAACATAACCTAATCAAGCGTAGCCTAACTATACGTGACGTGCCGCGACAGCTATTGCTGGCCTGCCCAGGGCCATGCGGTATATTGCAGAGCACAAGAGATCACAGAAGTTCACCGGACAACAGTGTAAAGCACGAAAGTCATAGCTTTCGTAACCAAACTTATCCGAACCCAACCTAACAAAACGTAGCCTAACTAAAACTAACGTGCCGCGG
>NW_016933234.1:0-240 GCF_001483705.2 Eufriesea mexicana
TGTTGACCAAACTTTCTTGCATATATAAGGAGGAAGGATTCTACTGGCGTGCTATAGCGATTACAATGCTATAGAATCTGGCTGGAAAATTGAGTTCTATTGACTTTTCGGCTAATATCGTGGTGACCTAACTTACTTGCATAAATAAGGAGGGAACATCCTATTGGCGTCCTATAACCATTGCAATGCTATAATATCTGGCTGGAAAATTCAATTTTATTGACATTTTCGACAAATATG
>NW_016933235.1:0-204 GCF_001483705.2 Eufriesea mexicana
TATAGAATGTCCCTGGCAGATTCAATTTTATTGACATTTTCTACTAATATGTTGGTGAGATATCTTCCGTGTATAGGTAAGGAGGAAAGATGATATTTGTGTGCTATAGCGTTTGCAATGCTCTGGAATCTGGCTGGAAAATTCAATTTTATAGACAGTTTCGACTAATATCGTTGTGAGCTATCTTTCCTGCATAAATAAGGA
>NW_016933235.1:232-1383 GCF_001483705.2 Eufriesea mexicana
TGCTGTACACATTGCAATACTATAGAATCGCC
Source organism: Eufriesea mexicana (assembly GCF_001483705.2). Lineage (NCBI taxonomy): Eukaryota > Metazoa > Arthropoda > Insecta > Hymenoptera > Apidae > Eufriesea > Eufriesea mexicana. The sequence continues at coordinate 265 of NW_016933235.1, forward strand.
ATGGAAAATTCAATTTTGTTGTCATTTTCGACTAATATCGTGGAGAGATAACTTCATTGCATAGGTAAGGAGCAAAGATCCATTCGTAGTGCTATAGCCATTACTATGCTGCGGAATCTGGCTGGAAAATTCAATTTTATTGACATTGTCGGTTAATATCGTGGTGAGTTAACTTTCTCGCATAAATAAGGAGGAAAGATACCATTGTCGTGCTATAGGCTTCGCAATGCTACGGAATCTTGCTGGAAAGTTCAATATTATTGACAGTTTCGATTATTATCGTGGTGAACTTTCTTTCTTGCCTAGATAAGCAGGGTAGATTCTATTGGCGTGCTGTAGACATTGCAATGCTATAGAATCTGGGTGGAAAGTTCAATATTATTGACAGTCTCGACTGTTATCGTGGTGAGCTTCCTTTCTTGCCCAAATAAGCAGGGTAGATTCTATTGGTGTGCTATAGACATTGCAATGCTGCGGAATCTGGCTGGAAAATTCAATTTTATTGATATTTTCGACTAATTTCGTGGTGAGCTGTCTTCCTTGCATAGGTAAGGAGGAAAGATTCTATTGGCGCGCTATGGGCTTTGCAATGCTACAGAATCTGGCTGGAAAGATCAATTTTAATGAGATTTTAGGCTAATATCGTGGTGAGTCAACTTTCTCGCATAAATAAGGAGGAAAGATTCTATTGGCGCGCTATGGGCTTTGCAATGCTACAGAATCTGGCTGGAAAGATCAATTTTAATGAGATTTTAGGCTAATATCGTGGTGAGTCAACTTTCTCGCATAAATAAGGAGGAAAGATTCTATTGGCGTGCTGTAGCCATTGCAATGCTATAGAATCTTGCTGGAAAGCTCAATATTATTGACAGTTTCGACTATTACCGTGGACAGCTTTCCTTCCTGCCTAAATTAGCAGGGTAGATTCTATTGGCGTGCTATAGACATAGCAATGCTGCGGAATCTGTCTGGAAAATTCAATTTTATTGACATTTTCGAATAAGAATGTGGTGCGCTACCTTTCTTGCATAAAAAATGATGAATGGTTCTACTGGATTGCTATAGCCATGGCAATGATATAGAATGTGCCTGGCAGATTCAATTTTATTGACATTTTCG
>NW_016933236.1:0-7500 GCF_001483705.2 Eufriesea mexicana
CAAAGGCCATTGCTACCCTGTCTCAACATAGGCAAACGTAACGTAACTCTCCGTAACCCAACTTAACCTAATGTGCCGAGAACATTCTTGCTGGCCTCATCAAAGCCACGCAGAACATACTATAGGATAGCAGAGCGAAGGAGTCCATAAAATCTCAGTGAGAGGCAGAAAAGCCAAAGCAATCCAAACCTAACCCAAACAGACGTAACATGACCGAACGTAACCAAACTCAAACCAACGTGCCTCGGCCACACCCGAGCAAAGCAGAGCATATCAGAGCATAGTAGGTCACAGAAATACACCGAAAATCAGTGTATAGCGCAAGAGTGAAGGCTATCCCGTCCTAACCAGAGGTAAGATAGCGTAACCGTACGCAACTTGCGACATCCTAACGTGCTGGGACCTCTATTGGTGCCATGCACAGAGCCAAGCAGGATACACTAGAGCAGAGCAGAGCGCAAGAGTCCACCGAACAGTAGTGCTACCGCAAAGGTCTAAGCTATTATACCCAAACCTAATCAATCGTAGCATAGCCGAACGTAACGTAACTAAGCCTATCATGCCGCGGCCACTACTGCTGGCCTCCCTATCCTATGTTAGGGCTGGATGGCTGCGACTTCATTGACACACGCTGCTATTAGGAGCATTGCTGCGCTCTATTGTGCGCTAGGGTGTTCTCCTTGAATCTGGTGAAGCCAGCAGTTGTGGTCTCGGCACCTTATGATGGGATAGGCTACGTTAGGTTAGGGTGGGTTAGGCCAGTTTATGTCGGGATATCTTCGACTTTTGTGCTATACGCTGCAATGTGGTGGATTTGTGCGCTCTACTGTGATCTAATTTTTCTGTTTGGCTCTGGCAAGGCCAGAAACGGTGGTCTCGGCAAAGTTAATTTACGCTTGGTTATGTTAAGTTATACTATGTACGGTTAGGATAGCTTTGACTTTCATACTATACACAGTTATTCGGTGGAATCCAGCGCTCGACTCTGCTCAGGTATGTTCCGCGTGGCACTGGCGAGGCCTGCAAATGTGGTCGCGGCACGTTACGTTGAGTTAGGCTACGATTGGTTATGTTACGTTAGTTTGAGCTTGGTTCGGGTGGCCTCTGATTTTCTGCTATACACTGCGATTCTGTGAGTTTCTGAGAACTACTCTCCACTAATATGTCCTGGTCGCCTCTGTGGAGGCCAGCAATGGCGGTCGCGGTCCGTTAGAATGTGTTAAGTCACGTTACGTTATGACACGATTGATTAGGTTGGGGCAGGATAGCTTTGACTTTTGTGCTGTACGCTGCTATTCGTTGTATTTCTGCTCTCTATTGTGCTCTACTATATTCTGTCTGGCACTGGCGAGACCAGCAATTCTCGACGCCGCACGTTATCTTGAGGTAGGGTACGTTCGGTTATGTTATGTCTGTTTGGGTTAGGTTCGGGTGGCCTCTGCATTTCTGCTATACACTGCGATTCTGTGGATTTCTGAGCTCTACTCTCCTCCGCTCTGTTCTTCTCGCCTCTGAGAGGGCAGCAATAGAGGTCGCAGCACATTATGTTGAGTTAGGCATCGTTCGGCTAGGTAATGTTTGCTTTGGCTTGGTCTGTATAACTTTGACATTTCTGCTATACACTGCGATTCCATGTATATTTGCGATCCACCCCCTCTAATATGTTCTTCTTGATCCTGGGTAGGCCTGCAATAGAGGTCGCGTCACGTTAGGCTGAGGTACGATATGTTTGGTAAAGTTACGATTGGTTAGGTTTGGAGGGAATAGCTTTGACTTTTGTGCAGTACACTGCATTTCGGTGGATTTCTGCGCTCTACCGTGATCTAACACTCTGTGCATTGCTCTGGGGAAGCCAGAAATAGTGGTCTCGGCGCGTTAGGCTCTGTTATGCTACGTTTGGTTATGGTACGTTTGGTTAGATTAGGATATGATAACTTTGACTTTTAAGGTATACACTGCTATTCGGTTGATATCTGCTCTTATCATTGCTCTACTATACTGTACTTGACTGTGGGGATCGAGCAATGGCGGTCGTGGCACGGTAGGCTTGGTAGGTTAGGTTAGGTTGGGTTTGTATGTTATGGCTTTGGCTTTTGTGCTGCGTACTGCTATTCGGTGAATTTCTGCGCTCTGCTGTGCTCTATTACTTTCTGCTTGGCACTGGGGAAGCCAGCAATAGTGGTCGAGCCACGTTAGGTTGAGTTATGCTGCGTCTGGATATTTTACGATTCGTTGGGTTGGAAGATCATAGATATGAGTTGTGCGCCATACCCCTCCATTGGGTGGATTTTTAAACTCTACATTGCTATAGTATGCAATGCTTGGCTCTGGGGAGTCCAGCCATAGTATTCTCAGCACGTTACGTTTAGTTATGCTGCGTCCGGTTTGGTTAGGGTAGCACAGGTTACGTTAAGATATCTCTGACTTTTGTGCTATGCACTGCAATTCGGTGGATATCTGCCATCTACTGTGCTCTAGTATATGCTGCTTGGCTCTGAGGAGGCCAGCAATAGTGGTCTCGGCTCGTTAGGTTTAGATAGTCTACGTTTGGATTCGTCCAGGTGTTCAAGGTTTGGTTAGGATAGCCACGAGTTTTGTGCTACACGCTGCAATTTGGTGGATTTGTACTCCCTACTGCGCCGTAGTATATTCTGCTAGGCTCTGGGAGGCTAGCAATAGTGGTCTCGGCTCGTTAGGTGAGTTAGGTCACCTTAGGTTATGTTACGATTGGTTACGTTAGGAGAGGTTATCTTCGCCTTTAGTGATATAGTCTGCTATTAGGTGGAAGCCTGCGACATACGGTGCTCTAATATGGTCAGCTTGGTTCTGGGATGGTCAGCAGAAGTGGCCTAGGCACTCTATGTCCTGTCAGGTTACGTAGATTTATGTTGCCTTAGGAAACGTTTGGCTAGGCTTGCTTTAACTTTTGTGCTGCACACTGCTTTTCGGTGGATTTCTGCTCTCTCCTGTGATCTAGCTTGTACTGCTTGCCTCTGGGGAGGGCAGCAACTGCGGTTTCTGTGTGTTAGTTTGAGATAAGCTATGTTCGTCTGTGTTCTGTTGGTTTGGGTTACCTTAGTGTAACCTTGACTTTTCTGACATACATTGCGCTTCTGTGGATTTCTGCCATCTACTCTCCACTAATTTGTTCTGCTAGTCTCTGGGGAGGCGAGCAGTAGCGGTCGCGGCACGTTAGGTTGAGTTAGGTCACGTTTGGATATGTTACGGTTGGTTAGATTAGGAGAGGGTAGCTTTGACTTTAGCGCTATAGCCTGCTTTTTGGTGGATTTCTGCGCCCTACTGTGTTCTAACGTGTTCAGCCTGGTCCTGGCAAGGACAGCAATAGCGGTCTCTGCTCGATACGTTGTTTCACGTTGTATTCGGTTAGGTTGAATATGCCATGTTTGATTAGGATATATTTAACTTTTGTGCTGTACTCTGCTATTCGGCGGATCTCTGCGCTCTACTGAGCTCTTGTATGTCCTGCTTGACTCTGCGGATGGCAGCAATAGCGGTCTCGGCACGTCAGCTTGGATAAGGCTATGTTGGTTTATGTTCCGTTTGTTTGGGTTTGGGTTGTGGTAGCTTTGACTTTTTTAATATACACTGCGTTTCCATGGATTTCTGCTTCCTGCTCTCAACTAATGTGTCTGCTTGGCTTTGGGGTGGCCTGCAATAATGGTCGCGGCACGTTCCATTGAGGCAGGCTGCTTCCGGTTAGGCTGGGTTAAGCTGAGTTTTGATAGTATACCTTTATGTTTTGTGCAGTGCGCTGCTATTCGGAGGACTTCTGCGCTCTGCTGTGCACTCCTATGTCCTGCTTGGATCTTGGCGGCCGGGGGGTGGGGGGTGCAGTTGTGGTCTTGGCACGTTCGGCTGAGGTAGGCTACGTTCGCGTATGTTGCGTTGGCTTGTGTTGGGTTCAGGTAGCTATGACGTTTCCGATATACACTGCAATTCTATGTATTTCTGCGTTCTGCTCTCCAGAAATGTGTTCTCCTTGGCTCTGTGGAGCAAAGCCAAAGTGGTCGCGGCACGTAAATTTGTGTCAGGCTTCGTTTCGTTATGTCACGATTAGCTAGGTTACGAGAGGCTAACAACGACTTTAGCGCTGTTGTCTGCTACTAGGTGGATTTCTGCTGCCTACAGTGCTGTAACATCTTCAGCTCTGCTCGAGGAATGCCAGCAATAGTGGACTCGGCAACATCTTTTTGGGTCAGGTAACGGTCGGTTATGTTGTGTTAGGCTAAGTTTTCTTAAGGTAGCTATAACTTTTGTGCTCTACACTCCTATTCAGTGGGCCTCTGCGCTTTACTGTGCTGTATTTCTTCTTCCTCGGAAGTCGCGGGGGGCGGGAGGGGGTTCTACAATAGCGGTCTGGGCACGTTAGGTTGTGTTAGGCTACGTTCGCTTATGTCCTGTAGAGCGGGAGGGGGGTCTACAATAGCGGTCTGGGCACGTTTGGTTGTGTTAGGCTACGTTCGCTTATGTCCTGTTGGTTCGTGATAGGCTTGGGTAGCTTCAGCTTTCCTGATATACACTGCGATTCTAAGGATTTCTGTGTACTACTCCGTACCAATGCTTCTGCTTGGCTCAGTGGAGGGTAGCAATATTGGCCGCGGCCCATTAGCTGTAGTTAGGTTACGCTTGGTTATGTTATGGCTTGTTAGGTTTGGGGAGGATAGGTTTGACTTTCGTGCTGTTGTCTGTTATGAGGTGGATTTTTGTGCCCTACATTGCTCTAATGTCTTCTGCTTGGCCCTGGGAAGGCCACCAATAGTAGCCTCGGCGCGTTACGTTGAGTCAGGTTACGTACGGAAAGGTTAAGTTAGACTATGTTTGGATAGCATAGCTACAACTTTTGTACTGTACCCTGCTATTCGGGGGACTTTTGCGCTCTACTGTGCTCTAGCAAGTCCTGCATGGCCCTGGAGAGAGCAGCAATAGCGATCTCGGTGCGCTAGCTAGAGTTAGGCAAAGTTCATCTATGTTCCCTTCGTTTGGGCTAGGTTCGGGTAGCTTTGAATATCCTGATATACTTTGCGATTATATGAACTTCTGCCTTCCACACCCGACTAATTTGTTCGGCTTGGCTTATGGACTGCCAGCTATAATGCTCGCGGCACGTTAGATTGAGCTATGTTACGTTTGCTGATATTACGTTTGATTAGGTTAGGAGAGGATAGATTTGGCTATAGTGCTGTAGTCTGCTGTTAGGTGCTTTTCTGGGCACAACAGTGCTCTAATACTTTCGGCTTGGCTCTGGGATGGCCAGGAATCGTGTTCTCGGCACGTTACATTGTGCCACGTTACGTTCGGTTAGGCACGGTTAGGATAAGTTTGGTTAGGACAGCTTTATTTTTTGTGCTGTGCACTGGTATTCGGTGGATTTCTGCACTCTACTCTGCTCCAGTATGTCCTACTTGGCACTGGAGCGTCAGCAATAGCTGTCTCGGCACGTTGGGCCGATATACGCTATGTTTGGGTATGCTACGTCGGTTTGGGTTAGGTTTGGGTAGCTCTGACTTTTCTGATATACAATGCGATCCTACGGCTTTCTGCATTCTACCCTCCACTTGTGTGTTCTTCTTGGCTCTGGGGATGTCAGCAATAGTTATCGCGGCACGTTAGGTTTAGATAGGATACGTTCGGCGTTTTTACCTTTGGTTACTTTAGGAGAGGATTGCATTGACGCCATTGCCATAGTCTGCAATTAAGTGGATCTCGGGGCACGACGGAGCACTAATATTCTCAGCTTTGCTCTGGGATGGCCTGCAATAGTGGCCCCGGCACGTTACGTTGAGTCAGATTACGTCTGGTTAGGTTGGGTTCGGCTACGTTTTGTTAGGACATCATTAAGTTTTGTGCTGTAAACTGCTGTTCGGTGGATTCCTGCGCTCTACTGAGCTCTAGTATGTCCTGCTTGGTCCTGGGGAGGGCAGCAATAGCGTTCTCGGCACGATAGGTTGAGTTAGGTTACGTTTGTTTGATTCATTAGGTTAGGAGAGGATGGCTTTGTATTTATTGCTGTGGTCTTCTATCAGGTGGATTTATGCTCCCTACTGTGCTCTAGTATTTCCTGCTTGACTATGGGAAGGCCAGTAATAGTGGCCTCTGCGCGTCCGGATGAGATATGCTATGTTTGTTTATGTCCTGTTTGTCTGGGTCAGATTTGGGTAACTCTGACATTTCTGATATACCCTGCTATTCTATGGATTTCTGCGTTCTACACCGCACTAGTGTGCTCTGCTTGGCTCTAGGGAGGACAGCATTAGTGGTTTTGGCACGTTATGGTGGGTCAGGTTACGTTCGGTTAGGTTGGGTTAGGCTAAGTTTGGCCAGGATGCCTTTCACTTTTGTGCTGTACACTGACATTTGGTGGATTTCAGAGTTGCACTGTGCTTCAGTATGCCCTTCTTGGCCCTGGAGTGGGCAGCAATAACGTCCTCGGCACGATAGGTTCAGTGAGGCCATGATTAGTAATATTCTGCCGGTTCGGGTTAGGTTTGGGTAGCTTTGGCTCTTTTGACATACTCTGAGATTCTACAGATTTCTGCACTCTACTCTCCACAAGTGTATTCGGCATGGCGTTGGTCAGGCCTATAATAGTGGTCGCGGCACGTTAGGTCGTGATAGGCTACGTTTTGTTATGTTACTTTTGGCTAGGTTAGTGGAGGATAGCTTAGACTTCAGAGCTATAGCCTGCTATTAGGTGGATTTCAACGTCCTACAGTGCTCTAATGGTTTCAGCTTTGCTCTGGCAATACCACCAATAGTGGTCTCAGCTCGTAATGGTACCGCATGTTACCTTCGGTTATGTTGGTTCAGGAGCTTTAACTTTTCCTCTGAACACTGATATTCGTAGGGCTCCTGCGCTCTACTGTGATCTAGTACGTCCAGCTTGGCCCAGAGCTGGGCAGCAATAGCGGTCTCGTGCGTTAGTTTAAGTTATGCTATGATTGGCCATGTTCCGTTGGTTTGGGTTAGGTTTTGACAGCTTTGACTTTTCTAATATACACTGCGGTTATATGGATTCCAGCGTCCTGCTCTCCACTAATGTGTTCCGATTGGCTATGTGGAGGTCAGTAATAGTGGTCGCGGCACGTTAAGCTGAGGTAGATAACGTTTGTTTATGTCAGGGCTGTCTAGGTTATTGGGAGATAGCTTTGACTTGAGCGGTGTAGTCTGCTATTAGGTGGACTTCTGCGCCCTAATGTGATCTGATGCTTCCAGCTTGTCTCTGGAAAGGCCTGCAATAGTATCCTCTGCAGGTTATGTTGAATCAGTCTACGTTTGGTTATGTAGGGTCGAGCTAAGATTGGTCCGGGTGGCTTTAACTCTTGTGCTTGTTACTGATATTAGGTATATTTCGTCGCTCTACTTTGCCCTAGTGTGTCCTGCGTGGCTCTGGGGAGGGCGCAAAAAGGGCGCCAGAATCGTTTTCGGCACGTTAGGTATGGTCAGGCTATGTTTGGTCATGTTCTGCTGGTTTGGGTTAGG
>NW_016933237.1:0-588 GCF_001483705.2 Eufriesea mexicana
GCTCGAAAATTCAATTACATTGACATTTTCACTAATATCGTGGCGAGCTAACTTTCTTGCAGAGGTACTGAGGAAAGAATCTGCTGACGTGCTATAGCCATTGCAGTGCTATAGCATCTGGCTCGAAAATTCAATTTCATTGACATTTTCGGCCAATACCGTGGTGAACTAATCATCTATAAATAGGGGGGAAAGATTCTATTGGCGTGCTATAGCTAATGTAGTGCAGTAGGATCTCGCTGGAAAATTCAATTTTATTGACATGTTCGGCTAATATTGTGGCGAGCTTACTTTCTTCCATAAATAAGGAGGGAAGACTCTAAAGGCGCGCTATGGCCATTGCAAGGCTGCAGAATATGTCTGGAATACTCAATGTTACTTATATTTTTGACAGATATCGTGGTGACCTAACGTTCTTGCATAAGTAAGGAGGAAAGATTCTACTGGCGAGCTATTGCCATTGCAATGCTATAGAAAAAGTAGGAAAGATTCTATTTGCGTGCCACGGCCATTGCAATGGTATACAATCTGCCTCGAAATTTCAATTTTATTGGCATTTTCGACTAATATCGTTGTGAGGTAACTTTC
>NW_016933238.1:0-477 GCF_001483705.2 Eufriesea mexicana
ATAATTGAATTTTCCTGCCTGATTTTATTGCATTGCAATGGCTACAGCACGCCAATAGTATCTTTCCTCATTATCTATGCAAGAAAATTAGCTCACAACGATATTAGACGAAAATGTAAATAAAATTGAATTTTCCAGCCAGATTCTATAGCATTGCAATGGCTATAGCACGCCATAGAGTCTTTCCTCCTTATTTATGCAAGAAAATTAGCTCACCACGATATTAGTCGAAAATGTCTATAAAATTGAATTTTCCAGCCAGATTCTATAGCATTGCAATGGCTATGGTAGACCAATAGAATTCTTCCTCCTTACGTATACAAGGGAGTTAGCTCACCACGATATTATTCGAAAATAACAATAAAATTGTATTTTACAGCCTGTTTCTATAGCAATGCAGAGTGGCTAGAGCAAGGCAATTGAATCTTTCCTTCTTATTTATGCACGAAAGTTAGCTCACCACGATGTTAGTCGAAA
>NW_016933239.1:0-618 GCF_001483705.2 Eufriesea mexicana
ATTATTGATTTCGACTAGACCTATTCTCTGGCAAGTAGATGGCTGCACTTGCCATTGGATTGATGGCGTTAGGCGATATATTCACATAGCTATAACAGGTTATAGATTTTGAATAGACCTATTTTCTGGCCTGTAGTTGTCTGCACTTGCCATTGAATTGAAGGCGTTAGGCGATTTAATCGCTAACATATGGCAGCTTATAGATTTTGGATAGACCTATTCTCTGGCAAGTAAATGGATGTACTTGCCATTGGGCTGAATTAGGCCATCTACTCACCAAGCTATAACAGGTTATTGATTTCGAATAGACCTACTCTCTGGCAAGTAGATGGCTGTACTTGCCATTGGATTGAAGGCTTTATACGATCTATTCACCAAGGTTTAAAATGTTATAGATTTTGAATAGACCTATACCCTGGCAACCAGGTGGCTGTACTAGCAGTTTGTTTGAAGGCGTTTGGCGATCTATTCACTGAGCTATAACAGGTTATAGATTTTGAATAGACCTATTCTCTGGCAAGTAGATGGCTGTACTTGCATTGGTTGAAGGCGCAAGGCGACCTATTCACCAAGCTATAACGGATTATATACTTTGAATAGACCTATTCTCCGGCAAGT
>NW_016933239.1:790-1041 GCF_001483705.2 Eufriesea mexicana
TATTCGCTGGCAAGTAGGTGGCTGTACTTGCCATTGGACTGATGACGTTAGGCGATCTATTCACCAAGCTATAACAGGTTATATATTTTGAATAGACCTTTTCGCTGGCAAGTAGATGGCTGTACTTGCCATTGGTTGAAGGCGTAAGGCGACCTATTCACCTAGCTACAACGAATTATAGATTTCGACCAGACCTATTCTCTGGCAAGTAGATGTCTGCACTTGCCATTGAATTGAAGGCGTTAGGCGAT
>NW_016933240.1:0-1453 GCF_001483705.2 Eufriesea mexicana
ATTCGTGGATGCATTAACTAACGCACCGTGTACCTTAGTTATCTCTAGTCGTAACTGACGTATGCACTAATTATTCCAGATATACTGTGAAATTCGAATCATGAGCGAACATTAGCCAAGTTAACCCAACGGCTACTGCTCTGTGCTGATGGCTGCTCTCAGTACTATTATATCAATTGTTAATAGCTCGAACTATAACGGGTCCGTCTTTTGTCACTCTAAAGTGACATTAGAATCTAAATCATCGATGAACAGATAAATCCAAGGGCTACAGTGCTATGTTGATGGATGTATTTATAAACATACTGTCTATTTGGAATGTCTCTAGCCATAACCGTCCAATACCTTCACTAACCTAGACTTTCTTTGGAATTTAAGTCATCACTAAGCAGATTAATCTAACGTCTACAGTGCTCAACAGGTGTATGTAACAACTACCGTACTGGGAATTGTATATACCTCTAGCCGTAACTGACGTATACTTTGTTCATTCCATAACTACAGTGGAATTTATGTCATCAAAACTCAAATTTATACAACGGCAACAGTACTGTGATGATGCCCGTACACGGCACTGTTTCACCAATTGCAAATATATCGAGCGATAATGGGCCAGTCATTTGTCATTCTAGAAATGCAATAGAACACAAATCACTGTTGATATGATGAATCCAACGGATACAGTGATTTATTGGTGATCGTACCGGCTACCGATCGTACCGGCTACAGCAACGCGAACTGTAAACACCTTTAGCCATAACTGACATATACAGTGATTATTCTAGAACTAATTTGTAATTTATGACATCAGTGTCAGATTAATGCAACGGATGAAGCACTGTGCTGATCGCTGTACTCAGTACAGTTATGTAAATTGCTAGTGTCGCAAGCCTTTACGGATCTGCCTTTTGCCACTCTAGAATGGCTATAGAATGAAAGTCTCCATGGAACATATAAATCGAACAGCTACCGTGCCCTGTTGATGGATGTGCCAACTACCGAACTGGGAATATTAAGGATCTCCAGACAACTGCACAATTTGTTGATTACTCTAGTCTAGCTTTGGAATTTATATGATCAGTGAACAAGTTAATCAAACGGTTGGCGTACTATGATGACGGCTGCCCTCAGTACTGTGTCGTCAGATGCTGATGTCTTGCGATATAACGTATCAGTCTCTAGTCACTTTAGTATTGCTATACGATCTACATCATCATTGAACGTATTAATCCAACGGCTACACTGCTCTGCTGTTGGATGCGCCAAATACCTTACTGGGAATTCTAAATAGGTCTAGCCATAACTAGAGTATACATTGATTATTCTATACCAACCGTGGAATTTAAATCATCTCTGAAGATGTATATCCAATGGCTAGAGTGCCCTGTTCGTGGATGTACTAAGAGGCGTACTTTCAATTATGAACACCTACTGAAATAACCGTACTATACAT
>NW_016933241.1:0-1700 GCF_001483705.2 Eufriesea mexicana
TATCCTGGGTTAGGATAGGATAGATTTGACCTTTGTGCTCAACACTGCTATCCTATGGACTTCTGCACTGCACTGTGCCCCAGTGTGCTCTGCTTTGCACTGGAGAGACCAAAATAGTGGTCTCGGCACGTCAAGCTTGGTTAGTCCACGTTTGGGATGGTTGGGCTAGGATGGGTTAGGTTAGGATGTACTTGACTCTTGTGCCATAGGCTGCAATTTGGTGACTATCTGCGTTCTACTGTGCTCTAGTATATTCCGCGTGGGCCCGGGGATTCCAGCAATAGTGGTCCAGGCACGTTAGGTTAGGTTAGGATACGTTTGGATATATTACGTTTGGATATGTTAGGATAGAATAGCTTTGACTTTTGTGCTGTGTACTGCTATTAGGCGGACTTCTGCGCTCTACTCAGCTCGATCTCACTCTCTGCATGGCTCTGGGGCGGCCAGCAATCGTAGGCATTTCTGCGTACGGTTATGTCTGGATAGGGCATTTAGGGTAAGGGTATCTTTGGCACTCGTGCTTTTCGCTACTATTTGGTTGCCTTCTGCGCCCTACTGTGCTCTATTGCATTCTGCTTGGCCCTGAGGTTCCAGTAGTTGTCGTCTCGGAACGTTAGTGTAAGTTTGGATACGTTCGGCTCTATTACGTTTGGACATGTTGGGATTGGGTAGCTTCGACTTTTGTGCTTTACACTGCAATTCGCTGTATTACTATGCTCTACATTGCTCTACTATAATCTGCTCTGCTCTGGGGAGGCCAGAAATTGTGGTCTCGGCACATTAGGTTGAGATAGGATACGTTTGGTTGTGTTATGTTAGCTTTGGTTGGGATTGAATGGTTTCGACCTTTCTGCTGTACACTACGATTCCATGGATTTCTGCGCTTTGCTCTCCTCTAATATGCTCTGCTTGAATCTGCGGAGTCCGTAATTAGTGGTATCGGTTCGTTATGTTTGGACAGTCCACGTATGGTTAGGTTAGAATGTATTTGACATTTGTGCTATACGCTGCTACCTGTTGGCTCCCTGCGCTCTACTGTGCTCTAGCATATTCTGCTTGGCTCTTGGGTTTCCAGCTATAGTGGTCTCGGCGCGATACTTTATATTATGATACGTTTGACTATATTACGTTTGGTTAGGTTAGGATAGGATAGCTTTGACTTTGGTGACGCACTGCTATTAGGAGGATTTCTGCGCTCTACTGAGCTCGTATATGCTCTTCTTGGCTCTGGGGATGCCAGCAGTAATAGTCACGGCACGTTAGGTTTCGTTACTCGATGTTTGGTTACGTTGGATTAGGAAAGATGGGATATCTTTGCCTTTTGTGCTACACGTTGCTATGTGGTGGCTTTCTGCACTCTACTTTGATCTAGTATACCCTGCTCCGATCTCGGGCGGACATCATTAGTGGTCATGTCACGATAGGTTTCGTTATAATACGTTTGATAATGATACGATTGCGTAGGTTAGGACATTATGGCTTTCACTTTTGTAGCATACTACGCCGCTGGTACGATTTCTGCGCTCTACGTTGCTCTATTGGACTCTGCTCGGCCCTGGGAAGTGTCGTAATAGCGTTCTCGGCACGTTTTGTTTAGTTCGGGTACGTTTGGTTTGGCTACGCTTGCTTGGGATAGGTTTGTTTTCCTTTGACTCTCGTGGTATAGACTGGTCTTTGGCCGATTTCTGCGCTCTACTGTG
>NW_016933242.1:0-826 GCF_001483705.2 Eufriesea mexicana
CTGGTAAATTCAATTTTACTGACATTTTCGACTGATATCGTGGTGATCTAACTTCCTTGCATATGTAAGTAGGAAAGATGCTTTTTGAGTGCTATAGCCATTGCAATGATATAGTTTGTGCCTGGAGAACACAATTTTGATGACATTTTCGACTAATATCGTGGTGAGCTATCTTCCTTGCGTAAGTATGGAGGATAGATCCTCTTGGCGTGCTATGGCCGTCGCAATGCTAGGGAATCTGGCTGGAATGTTCAATTTCATAGACATTTTCGACTAATATCGTGGTGACCTAACTTCCTTGCATAAGTAAGGGGGAAGATACTATTGGCGTGCTATAGCCTTTGCAATGTTATAGAATCTGGCTGTAAAGTTCAATTTTGTTGACATTTTCGACTAATATCGTGGTGATCTATCTTCCTTGCGTAAGTTCCGAGGAAAGATGCTTTTTGAGTGCTAAAACCATTGCTATGCTATAGAATCTGGCTGGAAAGTTCAATTATGTGGACATTTTCGACTAATATCGTGGTGAGCTGACTTCCTTGCGTAAATAAGGAGTATAGATCCTATTGGCGTGCTCTCACCATTGCAACGCTATAGAATCTTCCTGGAAACTTTAATTTAAATTTTATGACATTTCCGAATACTATCGTGGCGAGCTAACTCTCTTACATAAATAAGGAGGAATGATTCTATTGGCGTTCTGTAGCCTTTGCAATGCTATAGAATATGACTGGAAAATTCAATTTTATTGACATTTTCGACGAACATTTGGTGAGTTTACTTGCTTGCATTAATAAGGAGGAAATATACTGTTGGCGTGCTATAG
>NW_016933243.1:0-209 GCF_001483705.2 Eufriesea mexicana
CAGGCATCCTCCGAATAGCAGTTTATAGCACAGAAGTCCAAGTTCCCTTATCCTAACTTAACCGTACTTAAGCTAACTAATCGTAACCTATCCCAAACGAGCGTGCCACGACCACTGTTGCTCGCCTCCCCAGGTTCAAGCAGATACTAACAGAGCAATGCAGTACACATGTATCGACCGAATATCAGTGTGTAGCCCAAAGGCAAGGC
>NW_016933244.1:0-520 GCF_001483705.2 Eufriesea mexicana
CACTATTCCTGGCGTTCCCAGACACAAGTAGTGTGGTGTAGCGCACAGCGCATCGCGGAATACGCATAGAATCGCAGTGTATAGCAGAAGAACCAAAGCAATCCAAACGTTATCCTTGATAACCTAAACCGTCCAAACGATACCTGTCTCAACTTAACATGACGTGGCCACTATTTCTGGCCTCTGCAGAGCAAAGTAGGACATATTAGAGCACAGTAGAGCGGAGAAATCCACCGAAAAGCAGTAAGTAGCACAAAAGTCAAAGGCACCCTGTCCTAACCTTACCAACCGTAGCAAAGCCACACGTAACCAACCTCAACCTAACGTGCCGCCACCACTTTTGCCGGCATCCCCAGAGCCAAGCACAACATATAGAGGAGAGTAGGGCGCAGAAATCCATAGAATCGCAGTGTAAGCGCAGAAATCCATAGAATCGCAGTGTAGAGCAGAAAAGTAGAAGATATCCAGGCCTAACACAAACTAACATAACCTAACGTAACCTAACGTAGGCAAACTCAAA
>NW_016933245.1:0-1806 GCF_001483705.2 Eufriesea mexicana
ACAATCATCCATACAAGCATCCATACATACATCCATTCTTCCGTCCATTCACCCATGCATTCGACCACTCACACACCGATATATCCATGCCACCGTACATCCATATATTCTTACATACATACATCCATGCATACACACATCCGTACATCCATAACGCAAATACGGCCATACATTCATACATCCTTACGTACAAACGTTCATACATTAATACATCCATCCATCCATACATGCATCCTTTCATACATCCATCCATCCATACATCCATCCATCCATACATCCATCCATCCATACATCCATACATCCATACATCCATACATCCACACATCCATACATCCACAAATCAATCCATCCATGCACTCATCCATCCATACGTACATCCATACATGCGTCCATACATACATCCATGCATCCACGCATACACACATACACTCATCCGTACATACATCCATAGATACATCCGTTAATAAAACCATACATACGTCCATGCATACATTCATACATGCAGACAGCCATACATCCATACATTCATACTCGATACGTCTCTCATACTACATCCGTCCATCCATACATCAATCCATCCATACATCCATCAACCCAAACAAGCATTCATCCATACATACATCCATCGATACACCCATCTTTCTATAGATCCATCCATTCATACATTCACCTATCCATACATCCACCCATCCATTCATTCGTCCATCCATCCATCCATTCATCCATCCGTCCGTTCATCCAATCATCCGGCCAGCCAACCTTCCGTCCATTCATACACACATCCATCCGTACTTCGAACAAATCATACAACCACACATTCATGCACCCATCCACCCATACATCCATACATCCATCCATCCATATATTCATACTTCCATCCATACATACATCCATCCATCCATACATCCATCCACCAATACAGTCGTACAACCGTTCATACATCCATAAAGCCGTCCCTCCATACACCCATCCACCCACCCATACATCCATCCATACATCCATCCATGCGTCCATTCATCCATCCGTACATCCACCCAAAAATCCATTCATCCATCCATCCATATATCCAGCCATACATCCATACTTACACACATGCATACATCCATACATTCATCCCCACGCACATATATAAATATACCCTCACAACCATCCACACGTCCCTCCATACATACATCCGTACATGAATCCATAGAAACATCCATACAAAAATTCGTACATGCACCCAGCCATACATCCATACATACATTCGTACATACAACCACACATACATACATACATACACCCATACATACATACATACATTCAACCATACATACATCCATACATCCCTGCGTCCATACATACAATCATACGTACATGCATTGATCCATTCATACCTCAATCCATCCACACATCCATCCATCCATACATACATCCATCCGCATATCCACGCATCCATACTTGCATCCACCCAAACATAATCCATCCATATATCCATGTATCCATAGATCCATCCAATCACAAATCCATCCATCCATACAACCATCCATCTATACATACACCCATCCATCCTTCCATACATCCGTCCATCCCTCCTTCCATCCATGCATCCATCCATGCGTACATCCAGCAATCCATGTGTCCATCCCCCCATTGATACATCCACCCATACAGCCATCCATACAATCATCCATACATCCATCCATCCGTACACATACCCTTCCATACATCCATCCAACTATACATCCACCCATCCACACATCCATCGATCCACACATATATCTATCCATACATCCATACATCCAACAACACTTCCATACATCCATG
>NW_016933246.1:0-866 GCF_001483705.2 Eufriesea mexicana
ATTTTATTGACATTTTCGACTTATATCGTGGTGTCCTAATTTCGTTGCATAAATAAGGAGAAATGATTCCATTGGCATGCAATAGCCATTGCAATGCTATAGAATCTGACTGGAAAATTCAATTTCATTGACATTTTCGACTAATATCGTGGTGAGCTAATTTTGTTGCATAAATAAGGGGAAAAGATTCTATTGGCATGCTATAGCCAGCGTCCTATAGCCGATGCAATGCTATAGATTCTGACTGGGAAATTCAATTTTATTGACTTTTTCGACTAATATCGTCGTGAGCTATTTTTGTTGCATAAATAAGGAGAAAAGATTCTATTAGCACGTTATATCCATTGCAATGCTATAGAATCTGACTGGAAAATTCAATTTTTTTGACATTTTCTACTAATATCGTGGTGAGCTAGGTTTGTAGCATAAATAACAAGAAAATGTTCTATTGGCATGCTATAGCCATTGGAATGCTTTAGAATCTGACTGGAAAGTTCAATTTTATTGACATTTTCGGTTAATATCGTGGTGAGCTAATTTTGTTGCATAAATAAGGAGAAAAGATTCTATTGGCTTGATATATCCATTGCAATGCTATAGAATCTGACTGGAAAATTCAATTTTATTAACATTCTCGACTGATAGCGTGGTGAGCTAATTTTGTTGCATAAATAAGGAGAAACGATTCTATTGGCACGATATATCCATTGCAATGCTATAGAATCTGACTGGAAAGTTCAATTTTATTGACATTTTCGACTGATATCGTGGTATGCTAATTTTGTTTTGCATAAATAAGGAGAAAAGATTCCATTGGCATGCTATAGCCACTGCAATGCTATAGAATCTGACTGGAAAATTCAATT
>NW_016933247.1:0-1073 GCF_001483705.2 Eufriesea mexicana
ATAATCTGACACAAAATAACGTGCCACGCCCACTACTGCCCGCCTGCCCAGAGTCGGGCAGAGTATAGTAGAGCAACGTAAAGCGCAGTAATCCATCCAAATGCAGTATATGGCACAAAAGTCGAAGAAATCCTAACCATGCCGTCCTAACCAACCCTAACGAAACGTAACGTAAATCAGCCTATCGTGACGATGCCAATATTACTGGCCACCCCAGAGCAAAGCAGAAAGTATTGGCGCGCTGTAGGGCGCAGAAATCCACACAATGGGAGTTAATGGCTCGAAAGTCATAGATACACGTTCATAACGTATCCAAACCTGTCATACGCAAGCGTAGCCTAATAAAACTTAACGCGCCGCGACCACTATTGATGGCTTCCCCAGAGCCATGCAGAGATTATTAGAACTCAGTAGAGCGCAGAAGGCGGAGTATAGCAGTGTGTAGCACAGATATCTAAACTATCCCTTCCTTGCCTCACCAAACGTAACATATCCAAACGTACCCTAATCAAACCCAACTCAGTATAACATGACGGGACCACTATTTCTGGCCCCCACAGATGCAAGCAGAATGTGCTACAGCGCAGTAGTGCGCAGAAATCCACCGCATTGCAGTGAACAACAAGAAAGCCGTTGATATCGTAACTCATCCTGACCTAACCTATGCTGACCAGGCATAGCACAGCTCAGTGCGACGTGCCGCGTCCACTACTCCTGTCCTTCCCAGAGCCGAGGATAATGTAGTAGAGGACAGTTGATCACAGAAACATGCCGAATAACAGTGCACAGCACGAAAGTGGAAGCTATGACCAAACGTAGACTAACCTAACCCAACCAATCGTAGCATAACTGAAACCAACGTGCGGCGGTCGCAATTGCTCGCAGCCTCAGAGTCGAGCAGAGTATAGTAGAGGAATGTAGAGATCGTAAATCCACGGAATAGCAATGTATATCACAAAAGTACGTAGAGGAATGTAGAGATCGTAAATCCACGGAATAGCAATGTATACCACAAAAGTCGAAGATAAACTATCCTAACCTGCCCTAACCTGACCGAGCCGGACGTAGCATAG
>NW_016933248.1:0-302 GCF_001483705.2 Eufriesea mexicana
ATGGCAAGTACAGCCACCTAGTTGCCAGAGAATAGGTCTATTCAGAACCTATAACCTGTTATATCTTGGTGAACAGAAAGTCTAACGCCTTCAATCCAATGGCTAGTACAGCCATCTACTTGCCGGAGAATAGGTCTATTCGAAATCTATAATCTGTTATAGCTAGGCGTATAGTTCGCCTAACGCCTTCAATCCAATGACAAGTACCGCCATCTACAAGCCTGAGAATCGGTCTATTGAAATCTATAATCTGTTATAGCTTGGTGAATAGATCGCCAACCGCCTTCAATCCAATAAAAAGT
>NW_016933249.1:0-220 GCF_001483705.2 Eufriesea mexicana
CAGGTCAGGCCAGGCCAGGTAAGGTCAGGTCAAGTTAGATCAGGTCATGTCAAGTCAGGTCAGATTAGGACAGGTCAGGTCAGGTCCGGTCAGGTCAGGTCAGTCCATGTCAGGTCAGGTCAGGTCAGTTTAGGTCAGGTCATGTCAGGTGATGTCCGGTCCGGTCAGGTCAGTTCAGGTCAGTTCACTTCAGACCAGATCATGTCATGTCAGGTCACCT
>NW_016933250.1:0-249 GCF_001483705.2 Eufriesea mexicana
TAGTAGAGCTATGTAGGGCGTAGAAATCCACCGAATAGCGGTGTATAGCACAAAAGTCTCTGAAATCCTCTCCTAACCTTACCAACCGTAGCATTGCCAAACGTATCCTAACAAAGCCTATCGTGCGACGATCACTATTCCTGGCCTGCCCAGAGTCATGCAGAGTATAGTTGAGCACACTAGAGTGCAGAAAGCCACCAAATAGAAATTTATAGCTTGGAAGTCAAGGATATACTAACCAAACCGGGC
>NW_016933250.1:267-624 GCF_001483705.2 Eufriesea mexicana
CTCAACCTAACCGAACGTAGAATAACTAAACCTAACGTGCCGCGACCACTATTGCTGTCTTCCCGAGAGACAAGCGGAATATGATAGAGCGCAGTATAGCACACAGGTCCACAGAATCTCAGTGCCGAGCACATAAGACGAAGCTATCCTAACATAGACCAACCCTTCCAAACCTAACCAAACGTTGCCTAACTCAGACTAACGTGCCGCGTCCAGGACTGCTGGCCTCCACAGAGCGATGCAGAGCATTTTAGAGCACAGAACAAAGCTGAAATCCACCGAATAGCAGCGTACAGCACGAAAGTCAAAGCTATCCTGTCCTAACCTAACGAGGGGTGACGTAGCCGAACGTATCAT
>NW_016933251.1:0-934 GCF_001483705.2 Eufriesea mexicana
GCGTTTCCTCTTCTCACTTCTTTTATTCCAACCTAACACATTAGCGATGATTATTAACTTTGACCACTGGTATTAATATTCATTTAGATCAGGAATACAACATACCTTTCAATCTCACTGTATTCTCCATATCTTGTTGTCATAACAGGCCATCACCTAAATTAATTGTAATTCTTTTTGCTGCCAAAACCATCTCCATTTTCTGAATTTTTATTTGACCATCAAAGATTTCTATCTTGTATGTCATATGGTTAACCGACCTGGAATGCAATAGACATATCATACTTTACATATTTATATTGCTGCTTCAATTTTTTCTCGCTATAAAGTATAATTCTTGGCATCTACGTTGATGATATTTCATGAGTCCAATATTTTTCTATTGTTGCACGTGCCTGTTTATTTCCACAGAATATTGTCTTTTCTAACTTACACTATTTAATTATAACTAAAGGTTAGGTTAAGACAAATACTTACATTCTTTTCGTGATGAAGGCACACCTGCATGAACACAACAATGCTTCCGGCGTTTGTTTGTAATTTTTTCTCATTTCCCATGCACTCTCCTGTTCACTTGGAGAAAAATTAACAAATTGCTCAATTTCTGTGTTTAATTTATGAAATTTTATAATTGCGTTGTAAAGGCGTACCTTTGCATATTTGTCGCCTGCCAGGCAAAAAATGAATGCTGATTGTCTAATTAAAACCGCTGTTTCGGCTGAATTTATTAAAGAATGTAGGAAACTATATGATTTTATTTATTAAAATAAATTAAAATATATTAGGTGCACGTAACCAGAGTTAATAAACTATTTGAGAAACTATTCCAAAATCATAGATGGCGCTGATCGCAGGCGGTAAAATTTGTATTCGAACTGGATACTAGATATCAATTCGACAGTAGAAAATTAATAAATTGCCAAGTTTTTGTAAT
>NW_016933251.1:3182-3899 GCF_001483705.2 Eufriesea mexicana
TTCCTGTACTATTATTCTTGGTATAATATCAGAAAATGGATTGTTCAATATTATAGTTTTTATAAATCTTGGAGGATAAAGTGGTCTATCATTCTACAAAACAGAGGAAATATTATATTTATATCAAGAATTGATATATTTTCTTGTAAACATTAAATTTACCTCATCTACAGATGCTTCTTCAAGTTCAAGAATGTTATATATTGTTTCTCCAGTAACTTTACCAAAGATTCTATGTTTATTCTGTAATTCTGGTGTAGAACCAAGAGTAAAGAAGAATTGGGATTCATTGTCATCTCTGCCACGGCAATTGAACCTCGTCGACGAAAATGTAATCTTGTATGAAATTCGTCCTAAAACACATGTATCCAATAATTATTTTTGAATAAGAAAGGAATTCCTTTTGTTTCTAAATATAGTCTCACTTTAAATGGTTCTTCATATATGCTTTTACCACCTTCCCCTGTACCTGTGAGATCATTTCCTCTTCTCACTGCTTTCATTCAAACCTCTCTCTTTTCTTTATGTACCTCAGCTCTACCATTCTGAAATATAACACATTACTGCTGGTCAACAACATTTCTCTATGTAATAGCTTACATTTAATTTTCTACATTTATCATTTACCAACATTCAGACTCTATATGCAATTTATCTTTACCTTTTCTAATTATTACCAAGTGTTCATTCTCCATCTCTCCAATGATCCTCATATTT
>NW_016933252.1:0-318 GCF_001483705.2 Eufriesea mexicana
AAGTACAGCCATCTACTTGCCAGAGAATAGGCCTATTCAAGATCTACAACCTGTTGTAGATTGCTGAATTGATCGCCTAACGCCTTCAATCCAATGGCAAGTTCAGCCATCTACTTGCCAGAGAGTAAGTCTATTCAAAATCTGTAAGCTGCCACAGCTTGGCGATTAGATCGCCTATCGCATTCACTCCAATGTCAAATACAGCCATCTACCTGCCAGAGATTAGGTCTACTCAAAATCTGTATCCTGTTATATCTTGGTGAATAGATCGCCTTACGCCTTCAACCCAATGGCAAGTACAGCCATCTACTTGCCAGA
>NW_016933253.1:0-617 GCF_001483705.2 Eufriesea mexicana
CTTGCTTAGATAAGGACGAAGGATGGTTTTGTCGTGCTGTAGCCATTGCAATGCTATAGAATCAGGGTGGAAAACTCAAGTTTATTGACATCTTCGACAAATATCGTGGGGAGCTAGTTTTCTTTCATAAATAAGGAGGGAGGATTCTATTGGCGTACCATAGCCATGGCAATACTCTCGAATCTACCTGGAAAATTCAATTTTATTGACATTTTCGACTAATATCGTGGTGAGCTAGCTGTCTTGCATAAATAAGGAGGAAACATTCCATTGGCGTGCTATAATCACTGCAATGTTTTTGAATCTGGCAGGACAATACAATTTTACTGACATTTTCGACTAATATAGTGATGAACTGACTTCCTTGCATAAATGAGGAAGATAGATCCTATTGGCGCGCTATAGACATAGCAGTGGTTTAGAACCAGGCCGGAATATTCAATTTCATTGACATTTTCTACTAATATCGCGGTGAGCGAACTTTCATGCATAAATAAGGATGAAAGATTCTATTGACGTGCTGTAGCCATGGCATTGCTACAGGATATGGCTGGAAAATTCAATTTTATTGTCATTTTCGACTTATATAGTGGTGAGCTTACATTCTTGCTTAGATA
>NW_016933253.1:1650-6600 GCF_001483705.2 Eufriesea mexicana
AGCAGTGGTTTAGAATCTGCCCGGAATATTCAATTTCATTGACATTTTCTATTAATAGCGTGGTGAGCTAACTTTCGTGCATAAATAAGAATGAATGATTGTAATGACGTACTGTTGCCATTGCATTGCTACAGGACATGGCTGAAAAATTCAATTTTATTGACATTTTCGGATTATATAGTGGTGAGCTAATTTTCTTGCATAAATAAGGAGGGAAGATTTTACTGGCGTGCTATAGCTGTTGCAGAGCTAGAGAATCCGGCTGGAATATTCAATTTCATTGGCATTTTCTACTGATATCGTGGTGAGCTAACTTTCGTGCATAAATAAGAATGAATGATTGTATTGACGTACTGTTGCCATTGCATTGCTACAGGACATGGCTGAAAAATTCAATTTTATTGACATTTTCGGCTTATATAGTGGTGAGCTAACTTTCTGGCTTACATAAGGAGGAAGGATGCTTATGGCGTGCTGTAGCCATTGCAATTCTATAGAATCCGGCTGGAAAATTCAATTTTATTGACATTTTCGAGAAATATCGTGGCGAGCTAATATTCTTGCATTAATGAGGAGGGATGATTTTACTGGCATGCTATAGCCAATGCAGAGCTATGCAATCCGGCTGGAAAATTCAATTTTATTGTCATTTTCCACTAATATCGTGGTAAGCTAACTTTCGTGCATAAATAAGGAGGAAAGATTATATTGACGTGCTATAGCCATTTCACGGCTATAGAATCCGGCTTGAAAATTCAATTTTATAGACATTTTCGACTAATATAGAGGTGAGCACACTTTTTTGCATAAATGAGGAGGAATGATTCTATTGGCGTACCATAGCCATGGCAATGCTCTAGAATCTACCAGGAAAATTCAATATTATTGACATTTTCGACTAATATCGTGGTGCGCTAGCTGTCTTGCATAAATAAGGAGGAAAGATTCCATTGGCGTGCTATAACCACTGTAATGTTCTTGAATCTGGCAGGAATATGCAATTTTACTGACATTTTCGACTAATAAAGGGGTGAACTAACTTCCTTGCATAAATGAGGAGGGTAGATTCTATTACCGCGCTATAGCCATAGCAGTGGTTTAAAATCTGGCCGGAATATTCAATTTCATTGACATTTTCTACTAATATCGTGGTGAGCTAAATTTCGTGCTTAAATAAGAATGAAACACTCTATTGACGTGCTGCAGCCATTGCATTGCTACAGGATATGACTGGAAAATTCAATTTTTTTTACATTTTCGACCTATATAGTGGTGAGCAAGCTTTCTTGCATAAATAAGGAGAAGAGATTCTATCGGCGTGCTATAGCCATTGAAATGCTATAGAATCTGGGTGGAAAATTCAATTATATTGTCATTTTCGACTATTATCGTGGTGAGCTAACTCTCTTGCACAAATAAGGAGGAAAGATTCTATTGGCGTGTTATAGCCATTGCAGAGCTAGAGAATCCGGCTGGAATACTCAATTTCATTGACATTTTCTACTGATATCGTGGTGAGCTGACTTTCGTGCATAAATAAGAATGAATGATTGTATTGACGTACTGTAGCCATTGCATTGCTACAGGATATGGCTGGAAAATTCAATTTTATTGACATTTTCGACTTATATAGTGGTGAGCTAACTTTCTTGCTTAGATAAGGACGAAGGATGGTTTTGGCGTGCTGTAGCCATTGCAATGCTATAGAATCAGGGTGGAAAACTCAAGTTTATTGACATCTTCGACAAATATCGTGGGGAGCTAGTTTTCTTTCATAAATAAGGAGGGAGGATTCTATTGGCGTACCATAGCCATGGCAATACTCTCGAATCTACCTGGAAAATACAATTTTATTGACATTTTCGACTAATATCGTGGTGAGCTAGCTGTCTTGCATAAATAAGGAGGAAACATTCCATTGGCGTGCTATAATCACTGCAATGTTTTTGAATCTGGCAGGACAAAACAATTTTACTGACATTTTCGACTAATATAGTGGTGAACTGACTTCCTTGCATAAATGAGGAGGATAGATCCTATTGGCGCGCTATAGACATAGCAGTGGTTTAGAACCGGGCCGGAATATTCAATTTCATTGACATTTTCTACTAATATCGCGGTGAGCTAACTTTCACGCATAAATAAGGATGAAAGATTCTATTGACGTGCTGTAGCCACAGCATTGCTACAGGATATGGCTGGAAAATTCAATTTTATTGACATTTTCGACTTATATAGTGGTGAGCTAACACTCTTGCTTAGATAAGGACGAAGGATGCTTTTGGCGTGCTGTAGACATTGCAATGCTATAGAATCAGGTGGAAAATTCAAGTTTATTGACATCTTCGACAAATATTGTGGTGAGCTAAGTTTCTTGCATAAATAAGGAGGGAAGAATTTATTGGCCCGCTATAGCCATTGCAGAGTTATAGATTGCGGCTGGAATATTCAATTTCATTGACATCTTCTACTAATATCGTGGTGAGCTAACTTTCGTGCATAAATATGGAGGAAAGATTATATTTACTTGCTATAGCCATTGCACGGCTATAGAATCCGGCTTGAAAATTCAATTTTATAGACATATTCGTCTAATATAGTGGTGAGCACACTTTTTTTAATAAATGAGGAGGAATGATTCTATTGGCGTACCATATCTATGGCAATGCTCTAGAATCTACCTGGAAAATTCAATTTTATTGACATTTTCGACTAATATCGTTGTGAGCTAGCTGTCTTGCATAAATAAGGAGGAAAGATTCCATTGGCGTGCTATAACCACTGCAATTTTTTTGAATCTGGCTGGACAATACAATTTTACTGACATTTTCGACTAATATCGTTGTGAGCTAGCTGTCTTGCATAAATAAGGAGGAAAGATTCCATTGGCGTGCTATAACCACTGCAATTTTTTTGAATCTGGCTGGACAATACAATTTTACTGACATTTTCGACTAATATCGTTGTGAGCTAGCTGTCTTGCATAAATAAGGATGAAATATTTTATTGGCTCGCTGTAGCCATTGCAATGCTATAGAATCTGGCTGGAAAATTCAATATTATTTACATTTTCGACAAATATCGTGGCGAGCTAATATTCTTGCATATATAAGGAGGGATGATTTTACTGGCGTGCTATAGCCAATGCAGAGCAATGCAATCCGGCTGGAAAATTCAATTTTATTGTCCTTTTCCACTAATAGCGTGGTAAGCTAACTTTCGTGCATAAATAAGGATGAGAGATTATATTGACGTGCTATAGCCATTGCACGGCTATAGAATCCGGATTGAAAATTCAATTTTATAGACATTTTCGACTTATATAGTGGTGAGCTAACTTTCTTGCTTGGATAAGGAGGAAGGATGCTTTTGGCGTGCAGTAGCCATTGCAATGCTACAGAATCAGCGTGGAAAATACAATTTTATTGACATTTTCGACAAATATCCAGGTGAGCTAATTTTCTTGCATAAATAAGGAGGGAAGATTTTATTCGCGTGCTATAGCCATTGCAGAGCTGTAGAATCCGGCTGGAAAATTCAATTTTATTGTCATTTTCTACTGATATCGTGGTGAGCTAACTTTCCTGCATAGATAAGGAGGAAATGTTCTATCGGCGTGCTATTGCCATTGCAGAGCTATAGAATCCGTCTGGAAAATTCAATTTTATAGTCATATTCCACTTATATAGTGGTCAGCCAACTTTCTTGCATAAATGAGGAGGAAAGAGACTATTGGCGTGCTATATCAATTGCACTGCTATAGGGCCTGGCCGGAAATTTTAATTTTATTGACATTTTCGCTAATATCGTGGTGAGCCAACGTTCTTCCATATTTAGGATGGAAGACTCTATTGGTGTGCTGTAGCTATAGCAACGTTATAGAATCAGGCCGGAAAATTCAATTTTACTGACATTTTCGACTAATATCGTTGTAAGCAATCTGTCTTGCGTACATAAGGAGGAAAGATACCATTGGCGTGCTATAGCCATTGCAATGCTTTAGAATATGGCTGGAATATTCAATTTTATAGACATTTTCGACTAATATAGTGGTGATCAAACTTTGTTGCATAAATGAGGAGGAAACATTCTGTTGGCGTACCATAGCCCTGGCAATGCTCTACAATCTACATGGAAAATTCAATTTTATTGACAGTTCCGACTAATATCGTGGTGAGCTAGCTGTCTTGCATAAATAAGGAGGAAAGATTCCATTGGCGTGCTATAACCACTGTAATGTTCTTGAATATGGTAGGAATATACAACTTTACTGTATTTTTCGACTAATAAAGTGGTGAACTAACTTCCTTTCATACATGAGGAAGATAGATTCTATTGACGCTCTATAGCCATAGCTGTGGTTTATAATCTGGCCGGAATATTCTATGTCATTTACATTTTCTACTAATATCGTGCTGAGCTAACTTTCGTGCATAAATAAGAATGAAAGATTCTATTGACCTGCTGCAGCTATTGCATTGCTACAGGATATGGCCGGCAAATTCAATTTTACTGACATTTTCGACTTATATAGTGGTGAGCAAACTTTCTTGCATAAATGAGGAGGAAAGATTCTATTGGCGTACCATAGCCATTGCAATACTCTAGAATCTACCAGGAAAATTCAATTTTATTGACATTTTCGACTAATATCGTGGTGAGACAGCTGTCTTGCATAAATAAGGAGGAAAGATTCCATTGGCGTGATATAAGCACTGCAATGTTTTTGAATCTGGCCGGACAATACAATTTTACTGACATTTTCGACTAATATAGTGGTGAACTGACTTCCTTGCACAAATGAGGAGGATAGATTCTATTCGCGCGCTATAGACATAGCAGTGGTTTAGAACCAGGCCGGAATATTCAATTTCATTGGCATTTTCTACTAATATCGCGGTGAGCTAACTTTCATGCATAAATAAGGATGAAAGATTCTATTGACGTGCT
>NW_016933253.1:7025-9174 GCF_001483705.2 Eufriesea mexicana
TGTAGCCATTGCACTGCTACAGGATATGGCTGGAAAATTCAATTATATTGACATTTTCGACTTATACAGTGGTGAGCTAACTCTCTTGCTTAGATAAGGAGGAAGGATGCCTTTGGCGTGCTGTAGCCACTGCAATGCTATAGAATCTGGCTGGAAAATTCAATTTTATTGACAATTTCGACTTGTATAGTGGCGAGCTAACTTTCTTGCTTAGATAAGGAGGAAGCATGCTTTTGGCGTGCTGTAGCCATTGCAATGCTATAGAATCTGGCTGGAAAATTCAATTTTATTGACAATTTCGACTTGTATAGTGGCGAGCTAACTTTCTTGCTTAGATAAGGAGGAAGCATGCTTTTGGCGTGCTGTAGCCATTGCAATGCTATAGAATCTGCCTGGAAAATTCAATTTTATTGACATTTTCGACATATATTGTGGTAAGCTAATTTTCTTGCATAAATGAGGAGGATAGATTCTATTGGCGCGCTATATCCATAGCAGTGGTTTAGAATCTGTCCGGAATATACAATATCATTGACATTTTCTACTAATATCGTTGTCAGCTATCTTTCGTGCATAAATAAGGTTGAAAGGTTCTATTGACGTGCTGTAGCCATTGCATTGCTACAGGATATGGCTGGAAAATTCAATTTTATTGACATTTTCGACAAATATCGAGGTGAGCTAATTTTCTTGCATAAATAAGGAGGGAAGATTTTATTGGCGTGCTATAGCCATTGCAAAGGTATAGAATCCGGCTGGAAAATTCAATTTTTTTGTCATTTTCTACTAATATCGTGGTGATCTAACTTTCGTGCATAAATAAGGAGGAAAGATTATATTTACGTGCTATAACCACTGCAATATTTCTGAATCTGGCAGGAAAATACAATTTTACTGACATTTTCGACTAATATAGTGGTGAACTGACTTCCTTGCATAAGTGAGGAGGATAGATACTATTGACGCGCTATATCCATAGCAGTGGTATAGAATCTGGCCGGAATATCCAATTTCATTGACATTTTCTACTAATATCGTGGTGAGCTAACTTTCGTGCATAAATAAGGATGAAAGATTCTCTGGACGTGCTGTAGCCATTGCATTGCAACAGGATATATCTGGAAAGTTCAATTTTATTGTCATTTACGACTTATATAGTGGTGAGCTAATTTTCTTGCTTAGATAAGGAGAAAGGATGCTTTTGGCGTGCTGTAGCCATTCCAATGCTATAGAATCAGGGTGGAAAATTCAATTTTTTTGACATCTTCGACAAATATCGTGGTGAGCTAATATTCTTGCACAAATAGGGAGGGATGATTTTATTGGCGTGCTATAGCCAATGCAGAGCTATAGAATCCGGCTAGAAAATTCAATTCTATTGTCATTTTCTACTAATATCGTGGTGAGCTAACTTTCGTGCATAAATAAGGAGGAAAGATTATATTGACGTGCTATAGCCATTGCACGACTATAGAATCCGGCTTGAAAATTCAATTTTATAGACATTTTCGAATAATATAGTGGTGAGCACACTTTTTTGCATAAATGAGGAGGAATGATTCTATTGGCGTACCATAGCCATGGCAATGCTCTAGATTCTACCTGGAAAATTCAAATTTATTGACATTTTCGACTTATATCGTGGTCAGCTAACTTTCTTGCATAAACAAGCAGGACAGATTCTATTGGCGTGCTATAACCGCGGCAATGTTTCTGAATCTGGCAGGAAAATACAATTTTACTGACATTTTCGACTAATACAGTGGTGAACTAACTTCCTTGCATAAATGAGGAGGAAAGATTCTAATGGCGCGCTATAGCCATAGCAGTGGTCTAGAATCTGGCCGGAATATTCAATTTCATTGACATTTTCTACAAATATCGTGGTGAGCTAACTTTCGTGCATAAATAAGGATGAAAGGTTCTATTGACGTGCTGTAGCCATTGCATTGCTAGAGGATATGGCTGGAAAATTCAATTTTAGTGACATTTTCGGCTTATATAGTGGTGAGCAAAGTTTCTTGCATAATTGAGGGGGAAAGATGCTATTGGCGTACCATAGCCATGGCAATGCTCTAGAATCTACCTGGAAATTTCAATTTTATTGACATTTTCGACTAATATCGTGGTCAGCTAACTTTCTTGCATA
>NW_016933254.1:0-1572 GCF_001483705.2 Eufriesea mexicana
TAGATATCCAAGCCCAACCTGACCCAACCTAACCTAACCAGGCGTAGCAATGCTCAAAGCAACTTGCCGTGAAGACTGCCCCTGGCCACCCCAGAGCGAAGCAGAGCATGTTAGAGCACATTATAGCGCAGAAATCCATGGAACAGCGGTGTACAGAAGAAAAGACAAAGTAGCCTATGCTAACGTAGCCAAACGTTATATATCCAAACGAAGCCTAACTCAACATAACATGGCCAGACCACCATTGCTGACATCCATAGAGGAAAGCAGAATGTACTAGGGCACAGTATAGCGCAGAAATCCACCGCATTGCAGTGAATTTCACAAAGGCCTTATATATCGTGTCCCAACATGTCCTACCCCAACATGACCGAACGTAGCATATCTCAACATGACGTGCCGCGACCACTGCGCATTGCGTCCCGAGAGGCAAACAGAATGCTGTACAGCGCAGTAGATCACAGAAGCTCAAGGAATAGCAGCGTAAAGCACAAAAGTCGAGGTAGTAGTGCAGTACAGCGCAGTAGATCACAGAAGCTCAAGTAATAGCAGCGTAAAGCACAAAAGTCGAGGTAGTTTATCCCAACCTAGTCAACCCCAGCATATCCAAACGTAACCTAATTCAACCTAGCATTACGAGACAAGCATTGCTGACCTCCATAGAGACAAGTATATTGCACCAGAGCACAGTTGTTAGCAGAAATACCCCGCATTGCGGTGAATGGCAAAATAGACCAAGATACCCTAACATAAACAGACCTAACATAACCTAACCAAGCGTAGCGTAACTCATCGGAGCGTGCCGCCACAACTGCTACCGGACACTGCAGAGCAAAGCAGAAAACAGTAGGGCACAGTAGATCACAAGAACACGCCGGAAATTGGTGTAGAGCACTGAAGAAGAAGCCATCTTTCGCAAACATAGCCTAACATCACATAATCGCACGTAGCCTAACTCAGCATAGCGTACCGCGACTACTGCTGACACTCCAAGGTTCAAGCAGGATATAGTAACGCAGAGTCGAGAACAGGAATCCTCCGAAAAACAGCGTATAGGGCGAAAGTCAAAAATAAAATGACCGAGCTTGACATAGCCAAACCTAACTGAACGTCAAATAACACAACCTAACGTGCCGAGATCACTATTGCTGGAGTCCCCAGAGCCAAGCAGGAAATATTAGAGCGCTGTAGAGCGTAGAAATCGGTTGATAGCAGTGTATGGCACAGATGTATAAACTATCATATCCTAGCCTCACCAAAAGTAACATAACCAAACGTGGCATAGCTCAATCTAACGTGCGGTGACCACTATTACTGTCCACCCCAGAGCCTAGCAGAACATACCGGAGCACACTGGAGGGCAGAAGTCCTCCGTATGGCAGTATATAACAAAAAAGTCATAGCTACCCTAACCAAATATATCCAATCGCAGCACGACCAAGCGTAACATAGCTCAACCTAACGTACTTCGGCCTGTATTGCTGGCCTCCACAAAGTAGAGCAGGACTTACTAGAGGACAGTAGGACACAGAAGTCTGTGCAAACGCATTGTAAAGCACAAGGGTCATATCT
>NW_016933255.1:0-308 GCF_001483705.2 Eufriesea mexicana
GACATTCTTGACTTATATCGTGGCGAATTAACTTCCTTGCATATGTAAGGAGGAATTATTCTACTGGCGTCTATACCCATTGCAATGCTATAGAATCTGTCTGGAAAATACAATTTTATAGACATTCTTGACTAATATCGTGGCGAACTAACTTTCTTGCATAAATAGGGCTGCAATATGCCATTGGCTCGCTGCATCCATTGCAATGCTACATAATTTGTCTCCAAAACCCGATTTAATGTACATTTTCGGCTGATATCTTGGTGAGCTACCTTTCCCGCATAAACAATGAGGAAAGATACTATTGG
>NW_016933256.1:0-1877 GCF_001483705.2 Eufriesea mexicana
TGGTAGAGCAATGAGGAGCGTAGAAATCCACCGAAGAGCAGTGTGTATCTCCAAAGTCATGGATAACCTGACGAAACCTAACCTAACCTAACCTGTCCAAGCGTAACATAAACCAACTTAACGTGCCGCGAACACTACTGCTGGAATCCCCTGATACATGCTGAATGTGATAGAGCACAGTACAGCACACAGGTCCATAGAATATCTGTGTTGAGCACAAGAGTCTAAGCTGCTCTGACTTAATCCATCTTAATATTACCCATCCGAGCGTAATATATCTCAACCTAACGTGACGCTACCAGTATTGCCGGCCTCCACAGGGTCAAGAAAAGCATATTAGGGGAGAGCAGAGCGCAGAATTCCATACAATGGCAATGTATTGCAGAAGAGTGGAAGCTATCATTACCAAACCCAGACTAACCTAGTCTATCCAAACGTAACCTAACTCAACCTAACGAGCCGAGACCACTATTATTGGCCTCCGCAGAGCCAGGCAGGATATACTAGAGGACAGTAGAGCGTAGAAATCGACCGCATTGCGGTGATTGGCACAAAAGTCCGAGGTATCCCGACCATACCTGTCCTAGCCTAACCTAACAGATCGAAAGGCATCTCCTTCTAACATGCCGCCACCAGTATTTCTGGCATCCACACAGCAAAGCAGAGCAGATTATTACACAGAAGAGTGCAGAAATCCGCTGAATAGCAGTGCGCAGCGCAAGACTCAAAGCTGTCCTTGCCTAACCTAACCAAGCATGACACGAACGAACGTAACCTAAATTCACCTACCCACACTACAGCACTACTGCTGACTTTCCCAAACCCAAGCAGCATAGACCAGTGCACAGTAGAGCACAGTAGAGCACGGAAGTCCGCTGCGTTGCAGTGTAAAGCACAATAGTCAGAGGTATCCTAGCTCAAACTGACCTGACCTAACAAAACCAAACATAGCCTGAGAAAACGTAACGTGCGGAGACCACTGTTGTTGTCTTTCCGATAGACCAGCTGAACATATGAGATCACAGTAGTGCGCAGAAACCCGCCGCATTGGAGTGTAAAGCGTAAAGGTCAAAGATATCCTACCTAAACTGACCCAACCGAACGTAACCAAACGTAGCATAACTCAACGTATCGTGCCGATACCACTATTGCTGGAACTCCCATAGCCAAGCTGAATATATTAGTGCTCCGTAGAGCGCAGGAATCCACCGAACAGCAGTGTAGTGCGCAAAAGGCGCAGCTAGGCCCTCCTAACCTAGGTAATCGTAACGAAACCAAACGTTACATAGCTCAACCTAACGTGTAGCGACCACAATTCTTGCCCTCCCCAGAGTCGAGTAGGGTACTGGGAGGCAACGGAGAGCGCAGGAATCAACCGAAAAGCATTATATAGCACAGAAATGAAAGCTATCCTGTGATTACCAAACCAATCGCGACATTACCAAACGTGGCCTGACAAAGTCTATCGTGCTACGAATATTGCTGAACCCCAGATTCGAACAGAGTATAGTAAAGCACAGTAGAACGCTGAAAGCCACCAATTAGCAACGTATAACACAAAAGTAAAAGATATCCTATCCAAACGAGACTTAACCTAACCTAACCAAACGTGGAATAACGAAACCAGAGGAGACGAAACCTCAATTGCTTGCCTCCACGTACCAAGCAGAAGACATTAGGGCACAGTGGAGCGCAGAAATTCACTAAATAGACGCGTATAGCACAAAAGTCAAAACCATGCTGACCGAACATGCCCTAACCTAACCAAACTGAACGATACCTAACTGAACCTCTCCTGCGACGGCGGCCATTGATGGCCTCTCTAGAGTCGGGTAGAGTGTAGTGGAGCTACGAAGAGCGCAGAAGTCCACCGAAGA
>NW_016933257.1:0-971 GCF_001483705.2 Eufriesea mexicana
TAACCTACACTATCGAAACGTATC
This sequence comes from Eufriesea mexicana, assembly GCF_001483705.2. Taxonomy (NCBI): domain Eukaryota; kingdom Metazoa; phylum Arthropoda; class Insecta; order Hymenoptera; family Apidae; genus Eufriesea; species Eufriesea mexicana. Next base: position 25 of record NW_016933257.1, read on the forward strand.
ATACCCCAAGCTATCGTGCGGAGACCACTATTACTGGCCACCACAGAGCCAAGCAGAAAATATTAGAATGCAGTAGAGCGCAGAAATCGGATGATAGCAGTTTGTAGCACTGAAGCCTAAAATATCCTATCCCCACATCACCAAACATAACATAACAGAACGAGGCATAACTCAACCTGATGTGCCGAGACTACTGTTTCTCGCCTCCCCAGAGCCAAGCAGAATATACAAGGGCACAGCAAAGCGCAGAAATTCATCGTGTTGCAGTGAACACAACAGAAGCCGTAGATATCCCAGCGTAACCTGACCGAACTTAACACAACCGAACGTAGCATAACTGCACATAAGGTGCCGCGAACACTGCTCGTGGCGTCCTCACAGTCGAGCAGAAAATAGCAGAGAACACTGGATCATAGGAATCCACCTATTATCTGTGTACAGCACGAAATGCAAAACTATCCTAACCAAACCTAACGTAATCTGGCCTAACCAAGCGTAACCTAACTCAACCCGACGTGCCGCGAACGTTATTGCTACTAACGTAATCTGGCCTAACCAAGCGTAACCTAACTTAACCCGACGTGCCGCGAACGTTATTGCTCGTAACCCCGGAGTGAAAAGCAGTGTATAGCACAGAAGTCAAAGTAACCGATCCTAAGCTAGCCAATCGTAACGTATACAAATGTAACCTAAATAAGCCGGACACAACGAGACCACTACTTCTGGCCTCCACAGAGACAAGCAGAATGTGCTATAGCACAGTAGAGCGCATGAATCCACGGCATTGCAGTGAATATCACAAAGGCCGTAGATATCCTAACATAACCAGGCATAACCTAACATCATCAAACTTAGCATTGCTCAACGTATCGTGCCGCGACCACTGCTCCTGTCCACCACAGAGCCAAGCAGAATATTATTGAGCTCGGTAGATCTCAGAAATCCAC
>NW_016933258.1:0-973 GCF_001483705.2 Eufriesea mexicana
CTGCGCTTTAATGTGATCTAATATGCTCCGATTGGATCTGTGGTGGCAAGTAATTGTGGTCTCAGCGCGATAGGTTTATTTTAGCTACGTATTTTTGGGTTAGGCTAGGAAGATTTGGTTAGGGTTTCCATGACTTTTGTGATGTACACTGCTATTCGGCGCATTTCCGTGCTCTAGATTGCTATACTATACTACGCTCGACACTGGGGAGCGAGCAGTGGTGGACAATTCACGTTAGCTTGAGTTAGGTCACGTTTGATTTGATTAGCTTAGGCTAAGTTTGGTGGGGATAGCTTTAACTTTCGTACTATACACTATTATGTGGTGGATACCTGTGTCCTACTGTGCTCCACAATATTGTGCTTGCTTTGGGGCGCCTGCAGCTGTGGTCGCGGCACGATGTTATGTGCTATGCTACGTTCCGTTAGGTTAGTCTGGGTCTAGTTATGACAGGACATCTTCGACTTACTGCGCTATTCACTGGAATGGGGTGGCTTTCTGCGCTCTACTGTACTCTAGTACATTCTGCTTCCCTCTGTGGAGGCCAGCAATAGCTGTCTAGGCGAGATAGCTAGAGCTATATTACGTTCGGCTAGGTTAGGGCAGGCTACTTTGTCTTTTGTAACTTTCACTGCTATTCGGTAGATTTCTGTGATCTATTGTGCTCCAATATGGTCTGATTGGTTCCGGAGAGACCAGCAATATCTGTCTCGTCACTTTATGTCGAGTTAAACTACGTTCGGATAGGTTAGGTTAGGACAAGTTTGGTCAGGGCATGTTTGACTTTTGTGAGGTACACAGCAATGCCGAGGATTTCTGCGCTCTGTTTTTCTCATGTATATTCTGCTTGGTTCTGTGAATCCAGCAATAGTGTTCTCACGTTCGCGGCATGTTACGTTTAGGTAGTCTGCTTTCGGTTATGTTAGGTTAGCCAGAGTTAGGTCTGGATATATATGACTTTCGTGCTATGCAC
>NW_016933259.1:0-911 GCF_001483705.2 Eufriesea mexicana
TGGCTACGTTTAGGTGAAAAGTCAAGGCTATCCTATCCTAACCCAGACTAACATAACCTAACCCAGCGTAACATATCTCAAACTAACGTACCGCGGCCACTACTGCTAACCACCGCAGGGCTACGCAGAATATACTAGAACATAGCGGAGCTCAGTAATCCACCGCACTGCAGTGTGCAGCACAAATGTCAAAGACATTCTAACCCAACCTGTCCAAACCTAACTTAACCGAACGTGGACTAACTAAGCGTAACGTGCCACGACCACTGTTGCTGGCCTCCTGGGGAGACGAGCAGGGCATATTAGACAAATGTTGAACGTAGAATTCCACCGAATTGCAGTGCATAACGCAAAAGGCAAGGACATGCTGACCAAACCTAGCCTAACCTGGCCTAGCCAAGCATAACATGACACAAACGAACGTGCCACGACCGCTATTGCGGTCCGCGCCAGAGAGGAGCAGATGCTAGCAGAGCAATAATCCGCGCCAGAGAGGAGCAGATGCTTGCAGAGCAATACGGAGCGTAGGTATCGACCGAATAGCCGTGTACAACACAAAAGTCAAATCTACCCCAACCAAACCTAACCAAACCTACAAAAGCCAAGCGAAATCTGACACTGCCTAGCGTCCCGAGACCACTATTTCCTGCCTCCCGAGAGTCAAGCAGGGTATAGGAGAGCAATGTAAAGCCCATGAATCCACCGAGTAGTAGTGTATAGCACAAAAGTCAAAGCCATCCTAACCAAACTGAGCCTAATCCATCCTAACCGAACGTAACTTAACCCACACAAACGTGCCACGACCGCTATTACAGACCTCCACAGAGACAGGCAGATGCGAGTAGAGTTATGCAAAGGGCTGATATCGACCGAATAGCGGTGTATAGAACAAAAGTCAAAGTTACCCTAAC
>NW_016933260.1:0-264 GCF_001483705.2 Eufriesea mexicana
CCTTCAATCCGATGGCAAGTACAGTCATTTACTTGCCAGAGAGTAGGTCTATTCAAAATCTCTTACCTGCTGTAGCATGGTGAATAGATCGCATAACGCCTTCCATACAATGGCAAGTACAGCCATCTACTTGCCAGAGAATATGCCTATTCAAGATCTATAATCTGTTATAGCTTGGTGAATACTTCGCGTAACGCCTTAAATCCAATGGCAAACAGATCCATCTACTTGCCAGAGGATAGGTCTATTCAAAATCTATAACCT
>NW_016933261.1:0-337 GCF_001483705.2 Eufriesea mexicana
GTACGGATGTATGGATGTACGGATGTATATATGTGTGGATGTATGGATTTGCGGATGTATGGGTGTATTCATGGATGGATGTATCGATGTATATATGTATGGATGTATGTTTGGACGGATGTACGGCTGGATGGAGGAATGGATGTATGGATGTGTGGATGTATGTATGTATGTATGTACGGATGTATGCATGGATGTATGTATTGGTGTTTGTACGGAAGGATGCATGGATGTATGTACGGATGTTCGTATGGATGTATGTATGGATGCATGTATGGATGTTTGTATGGAAGTATGCATGGATGTATGTATGGATGTTCGAATGGATGTATATATG